>NC_089221.1:3266105-3469650 GCF_963924675.1 Phocoena phocoena | reverse complement strand
TTTCTTCCATCTGAGTACACAGGTATAGGGCTATCAGAAATGTTAGCCCACAGCCCTGTGCAGGGGAAGAAAAGAAAGACTCCATCCACTAGGGTAAAGTGCAGGTGTGCAACTCATTTCGCCTTCAGTTTTATGGACCTCATTCTTTCTCCAAGTTACCAGGTCATCACGTTTTTTTCACCCCTTGCAGTGAATTTGTTTCACACATTTTACCACACTTATATTGCTTTTTCTCATCACATGCTGTGATCCCACAATATCTTCAATTATTTTTTTTAATTTTCATGCCGTATGATTCACTTTTTTACTGTCAAGTTCTATGGGGTTTGTCACAATGTCATGGATAAACCTTTACAGCATTATAACAAACAGTTTTACCATCATGAAAAATAGTGAACCTATGGTTCACCTATTCAATCCTCCTCCTTTTCCTTGAACTCCTGGAAAATGGTACTGTTATTGTTATCTCTATAAAAAGTTGGACTTTTCCCCAGGATGTTGTATAAGTGACATAATTCAATATATATAGCCTTATCGTACTGACTTCTTTCTCCCAGCAATATGCATTTAAGATTCATCTGTGTCTTTCTGTGGCTTGATAGTTTATTTCTTTTGAGTGATGAATAATATTTCATTGTATGGATATGCCACAATTTGTTTATTCATTAAATTTGAGGGATGTCTTGGTTCCTTCCAGGTTTTGATGATTATAAATAAAGCTGCTATAGACACGTTTTGCAAGTTTCTGTGTGGATATAAGTTTTCAAATCTGTTGGGTCAATATCTAGGAGTAAGATTTCTAGATCACATGGTAAAAGTGTTTACTTTTGTTAGAAGCTATCAAACCATCTTCCAAAGTGACCGTCAGTGAATGAGAGTTTGCACCAGCAATTAGTATTGTATCATTTCATTTTTTAAAAAATTAACCATTCTAATAAGATACGTGGTGGTATTTCACTGTTGTTTTAATTTGCATTCCACTAATGACAAATAATAATGAGCATCTTTTCAAGTACTTATTTGAAACACTGTTCTCTTCTTGGATGAAGTGTCTATTCATATCTTTTGCTCGCTTTTTAATTGTGTCATTTATTATTACTTATTTTTAAGTTTTAAGAGTTCTTTTTTTTTTTTTTTTTTTTTTTTTTGTGGTACGCAGGCCTCTCACTGTTGTGGCCTCTCCCATTGTGGAGCACAGGCTCCAGACGCGCAGGCTCAGTGGCCATGGCTCATGCGCCCAGCCACTCCGAGGCACGTGGGATCCTTCTGGACCGGGGCACGAACCCGTGTCCCCTGCATTGGCAGGCAGACTCCCAACCACTGCTCCACCAGGGAAGCCCAAGAGTTCTTTTTATATTTTGGATAAAAGTCCTTTATAAATAGGTGTTTTACAAATGTTTTCTCCCAATCTGTGGCTTGTCTTTTCATTCTCCTAACAGTGTCTAGCAGAGCAGAAAGTTTTGGTTTTGATGAAAACTAGAGTATTATTTTTTTCTTTTCTGGGTAGTACTGATCTAAAAAACTCATCGCCAAACCCAAGGACAACTAGCTTGTCTCCTATGTACTGTAAGAATTTTATAATTCTGCATTTTATAGTCAGGTCTATGATCCATTTTGAGTTAATTTTTGTGAAAAGTACATGATTGGTGTCTAAGTTTGTGTATGTGTGTGTGTGTGTGTGTGTGTGTGTGGTGTGTATATATATATATATACACACACACACACACACATCCACATATATATTTATTTTTATCCATTTACTTTTTGCATATAAATGTTCAATTCTACCAGCAACATTTGTTGAAAAGATTATACTATCTACATTTTACTTACCCATATGCTGCAGTTTTCATTTCACTCTCTTCTTGCTTATACAGCACCCAATAAGATGTCTGCTGTAATTCATAGTCTTGTTCTTCTATGGTAAAATACTTTCCCCATTTATCTTCCTTTCAAGATTTTGTCTTTGTCCACAGTTCTTTGCAATTTGAATTAGATATGCCTACGCATATATATATATATATATATATATATATATATATATATATATATATATATATATATAGTGGTATTTAAACTGCTGGTGTTCCCTGAGCTTCCTTCATCTGTGGTTTGGTGTGTTATTAATATTAGAAGGTTAAGCAATTATTACTTCAAATATTTTTTTCATCCCATTTTCTTTTCTCATATGGAATTCCAACTATACTTTGACTATGCACTTTGAAATTGCCCCATGATTCTTGAATGTTATGTGTTTTTTATTTTTTTCATTCTTTATTTTCTTTGCATTTCAGTTTGAGAAGCTTCTATTGACATATCTTCAAGTTTACTATTTCAGTTCTTGGTCATACCCAGTCTAAGGATGTATCTGTCAGGAATTCTCTGTTTCTATTACAGTGTGCTTGATTTCTAGCATCTCTTCTTGATCATGCTTAGGTCATCCCATCTCTGTTTACACTGTCCATCTGTTCTTGCATAGTGTCTACCTTTTCCATTAAATCTCTCAACATATTAATCATGGTCTTTTAAAGTTCCCTGTGTGAATACTCTGATACCTGTGGCATATCTGAGTCTGCTTCTTATGACTGCTTTGTCTCTTCAGATTGTGTTTTCTTCTTGCCTTTTGACATGACTTGTAATTATTTTTTGTTGAAAGCCAGGCATACTGCATCAGGTATTAGGAAATGAGTTAATAGGCCTTCAGTGTGAAGATTTGTTAATTCAACTAGGAACTGGGCTATTTTAAATGCTTGCTGTGGCTGTAGGTGACAGAGGCTTCAGTGCCCCATAGAGTCCTTGTGTTTGTCTCTTTTCTTGAGTTGAGTTTTTCCTAATTACTCCTTCTTAGAGAGGGTCTGCATATTGTAGTTCTTTCATCTGTGATGCTCTGTTATTATACTGGAGACTTGTTGATGGAGTGAAAAATTGTACAGAGGGGAAATATTCTGTAACCTTATGATTAGATCTGTGTTTTAGCTGCCTATCTCACCTGCCCATTTTTCTTCATGCATTTACTTTTTGTTCTTCAAATTAAATAATTTCTATTGATATATCATGAATTTCATTGATACTTTTCTCCTAATATCTCAAATTTATTGTCTCCACAGTACCTACATCATTATTTTCTGTGATATACATTCCTTTATTTTATATTTGATGATTTCTATTTGATGAGTCATTGTGACCATAAATTTTCTTTCTAAGTCCAACATCTGGACCCCCTCAGAGAAATTCTCAATTGACTAATTTTGTTCCTGTTTCTTTGAATGTCTCATAGATATATTTCTTAAAAATTGGATACTGTAGGTAATAATGTCATAATTCTGGATTCTTATCTCACCCTGGGATCTACCCATATCCACGCTGGAAATCATTGTTGTTGATTTTTTTACCTGATCAATAACTTCCCTGGATATATTCTATAAAGTCTGTCTGTCTAGCAGTGTGCAGCCACCAATGTCTCTGCTGAGTTTTTGTTGTTTAATTCTTATTTTTATTTTAAATTTTGATTTTAATTTAATTTTTGGGTCATGTTATATCAGCATAGCTTAGTCATCAATCAATGATTCTTTAGTGGATTTGTTCAAATACCTTGAGCCAACAAGACTTACATGATTTGCTGATGGATCTGTGTGTACGTTGGAGAGCACATTCAAACTAGGCTGTTAAAAAGTCTGTCCCAAGTTATTTTCCCCTGAAACTTTTAGACTGCCAGAGTTATGTGGGACCTTAGAAAGCTTATAAAGGCTCCATATGCCTTATTGATTATATCTCCCTGCTAAATTTCTGGCTAGCCTGCTGATCTGTTTCTTGCCCCAGTCAGGATCACAACTAAGACTGTACCATTTGTTTCCCCATTTGTTTTCCACTAATATGGCTGTTGTTTCCAATGACCACCATGGACATGGGTTTTTCTGTGCTCTGTTCCAGTCAGTTTCTTCCAGCAGCAAAGCTACTGAGCTCACAGGTCAACGCTCCCAAAAATCCCTGTGCTAATGAATCAAGAGTGAGATGGGAACATTTCTAGACAAGAAGGACACAGAGTTCCACTGCTCTTACTCAAGGTTGGATAGTTTTTCTTGAATGATTGCTTATTAATTTTTGTATACATTTGGTTAATGTCTAGAGTCCTGAAATGAATTTTGCCCAATATGATCATTGACTTTGTGGCAGAGGATTTGCCGAGCTACTCACTATACAATTCCGGAAGACTTGACTCCATTAATAGTTAAGCTTTATTAAAATTAGTTATCCTTCCCATTTACTACATTGACAAGGTTCTAGTAAATAGGTTTTCATGTGTGCCTTTATAATTTTCAAAGATTAAGGAAAACTTATTTGTTGGCTTATTCTATTTGCATTTGTGGCTAAAACAAAAACCTATATTCAGCCAAATTTGAAACCTTTTCTAAGTGCCGCTTAAAGTTTTCTTTTCACCTTCCCCCACCCCAGTTTTTAAAAAGACCAATTGAAACATAATAGAAATTCTGAAAAGATTTGTTATAATCTTTTCTTGCCCAGTTTTGCAGTCCAAGTAAAGCTATTTTAAATTCTTTTTACATTCCTGAATGGAGATGAACTGATTAAGAAAATCCATGAAGAGAGCCACACTGCTGGCTTAAGTGCATGATGGAAGCCTGCATGTGCAGAGCCTTACAGAGACGCTCACATCCTCCAGTTTCAATTGGGAGCCGTGTCTGTGCCTAGAAGGATGATCTCTTTTAAAAGGCCCGTCGTAAGTTAGGGACACACCATGGATCAGAGCATATTGTGAAATTTTTGAATGATAATCCTCTGTGTTTCTATTCAAGATAATAAATACAGAGTTTAAGTTACTTAGATATACTTTTGAAATCAAGTTCTGAAGGAGATACTTATGCTAAAATGCATACTTTTGTTAATTCAGTTGAAACATTTGAAAAAGCATGCATTCACTCTACAGAAAAGATGCCGTAGTATCATACAATATGGTTGAAAGAAGTAAAAAATAATTTCCTTATGAACCTTATTTAGAGTTTCAAAACTTCAGATATCATCTATTTATATATAACTTCATAGCTGAGTTCAGCTGCTAGAAGAAATAAATTCCCAGGATAGAACAGAGAATATTTTCTTACAGGCAGGCCTAAGCACTCAACTGAAACAAATGTTTGTAACATTGTCTTTCTGTGTCTGAATCATCAGTTCAGACTTTAAAAATGGTCATTACTTAAGCATTGTTAATAAGGTGGCTTGGGTTCCTAACTAAATTTTTTTCTAAAATTATTTGCAATTACATCCCTCTAAAATAATAGAATATTTAAATTTACTGCTAGATAGTCTTTAGGTAAAATAAAATTATCATGTCTATATCTCAAAACTTTTCTAGGAGCTAGTTCTTTAGAAGGTTTTTCACCTGAAAATCTTGCTAACAATTATTTTGTCAAATCCAGTTTATAAATGGTAGAAATTCCAATGGTATTTTACTGGAATCACTTATAGGATGTGGCCTAAAATCTCAACACTGATGTATAACCAATATTTTGGTTGCTTTATTTTTCTATTACCTAATTTCTGCCTCTTGGAAAGTAGTAGAGTATATTTTATTTTGCTTTTTAAAATAAACTAAATGCTAAACCATATGATTGTCTAAGGGGAAAAGTATGTAGATAATCAAATTGTACATTTGCATCTATACTTAATTCCTCTTTTTTTCTTTTTCTGGGTACTAATTTATTCCCACACATGTCAATTTCAGTAAATAGAATTCATCTGATGAACTTGACAGAATCATCTTCCCCAGTAGTTAATGGGACATGATGGAATTTTTGAGAGTGTAGGGTTAAATGGTGCACTTGAAAGGGTATTAAACCATTCAAAACCAATTAAATGCTTATTTAATACTATCAGATATATAGGGCACAGGGCTCAATATTTGAGATGGAGAAATAAGTGAAATAAGAAACCTGCCTACAAGTATGTCAAGGTGTGGAAAACAAAGAAACAAAAAACAAACAACCTAAAAAAAGCAGACCTGTTTTTACATTGTGGTGTATGATACAGTTCTATATGTACCCAGATAAAAGCAAGCCCAGGATACAAGGGGAAGCAGTGCCTGTTTTAGTATCCCAGAGGAAAAGCCCCTAGGGATGACCACATAAAGCCATTTAGGAAGGGACAAGTGGTGCAGGCAGTGAAAAGTATGTGTGCAAATACAAAAAAAATTCCAAACTTTGAGAAAAGTGCAAGTGGTTCCTCTTAGCTGGGGGAGATAGAAGCTGGGGTTTGAGGGAAGATGAGTCCAGAAAGACAGATAGAACCTGGCCGTGGAGGTCCTGTTACCATGTTCAAGGTGTCTGGACATCACCATCAAGATGATATAGAGTGTTAATAAAGGATTCTTAAGCAAGAGGGTAATGTGATGATATTTGCTTTTTAGAGTGACATGGTGGGGGTGTGTGAAACAATAACATGGGCAGGGATACTAGAGACACAGTAGGGTGACATCTGAGCAGACATGGCAAAAAGTGTGTGATCTACACCAAGGGAGTGCTGATGAGTATCCAGATGGGAGATGGAATCCAGAGGTGCTCTTGATTAGAACTTCCATGTTGGTGGTTATGTTAGTAAGATGAGGAAGACATAGTGGTCAACAATGATGTTCATGTTCACATTTCTGTGTCACCAACTGGCTAGAAAGTCACCAAGGTGGCACATATACTGGTAGAAACAAGAGGAGGTTTGTGGAGTGTGCGGTGGCAAAGTGAGGGGTAGGAGGGAGTAGCTGATGACATGTCCAGCCGTGGAAATATTGAGTTTGGGGAGGTGCTGGCACCTCCCCAAACTCAATATTTAGAAAATGGGGCCAAATTTAGAAAAAGGGGACCAGAACTCATGATAGTATTTAAATGAATGTTACTTTTATGATTCAACAGAGAATACAGGTTATAGTTAAACACAGCTGAATACAGTGAGAAAAGTATTTAACCCAGAACAGCAGAAAAAACAATATTTGTCATAGGCTATCTCCAGTATTGATCCCATTGTCTCTGCCTCCTGGTATCCATGGCCTTGTATAATGCCCTCTCCATGTATAAAATTGCTTCTAACCAATAGAAGGTAGCAGGGTTGTGTGGATGTTATATCTCTGATTAAGTAACAAAATACAGTTATTATCTTCTTGCTAGCAGAATAGCCCTATTGCCTTCTTGGATTGCTCTCAGTCCAAAAGCCATTGAGAAACTGAATTCTACCAATAGCTATTCCAGCTTCAAATCAGCTTCCTCCCCAGTTCAGCCTTTGGGTGAGACCTCAGGTTCAGCCAACACCTTGCTTGCAACCATGTGAGAATCTCTGAAAGAGAGGACTCAGTTAAGTCATGCCAAGATTCCTGACCCACAACATGTAGGATAATACAGGTGCTGCTAAGTTTTGGGGTAATTTGTTATGCATCAATAGATAACCAATGCAATATTTAAGGCAACACTAGAAAATAATATGTGCAATACATTTTTTTAAAGAATAGCCAGAAAAATAAGAACAGAAACAAGAGAACATACTCTTTGCAACATGATAGAAGAAGAAAGTTCAAGAGGAATGGTATAGGTGTAACAGTGGAGAAAAGCCAAGTGAATGAGAAGTGAAAGTTCAACAAGGAGATATTTAATTTAACAAGAAGAATGTTTTTACCTCCTTTCAAGTTTCAAGGGAACGGTGGTCTTAGTTAAAGGAAAAACAAGATTGTAGTGAAATAAAGAATAGGAAGAGGCCAGGATATGGAAATAGAGAGGTAGAGAAATGAGTGAGAGCTACTATTGGATGGTTAATTAAGGTTGAGGGAGTGGATATTTTGGAAATTTCAAGTTGAGAATGACTCAGGTGGGCATATTTAGTCAGGAGTATTGCCAGAAATAATGTGGGTGAGAAAACATTAATTATTTAAAAATCACACTTTTTGGAGCTGACCCAGTGGTTTGAATGAAAGGAAAGTCACGCAAAGTTCTCTGGAAGAATGAACCACTGAAGTCCCAAGTAGTGACACATGTCACTCCTTAGGGTGTGGCTTCTGGGAACCCCCTCCACCTGTGTAGTGTTCAAGGTCAGTCACCCTGATTCCTGCAGCACAGTTCATGCTGGGGCTGGGCTGGACCCCTGAGCGAGTCACATTGTGGGCCCTGAAAGGACAGTTGGCACCATTCTGTATGGATCTGCTTTTTATATGTTGCTTTTCTACCCCTTGATTCTTCTTGGTCACTCTTAGAAACGGTTGTTTGGTGTGTTACACTTTTATTTATTTATTTTTTGGCTGCCCTCATGTCTTTAGGTTGGACTGAACAACTATGATTGTCAGGAAAAAAATTATTTTTCATGAAATGCATACAATTTAAACATGGTTACCATTAAATATTAGAATTTCAAAAATGCGTGTGCTTTTAATCTATGTTTGTGATAGCACTGGTCTTGTTGTTTTTAGTGTTTTCCCAGAATAGTTATAAAATTAAAAAAGAAAATAAACACCTGAGGGAATTATGGTTTACTGGATTAATTCTGCTTTTCATGCATCACTTTTCAGATAGAAGTGTACATTTATTTATATAGCTAACAACCCATCTTTCTTGAAATTTGAGGGGATCCTGGGTATGTGTGACTCACGGGCCTGTGGTTCTTTGACATCAAGTTTATTTTCTTCAACCCAGAGTGTGATATTCTAACACTTAATTTCAGAATGCAGCTTAAATCACAGATGCCATAATATGTCAAATGATCCCACACTTGCAGGGGGAAAACAGTAAGTAATGAAAAAGCTATGATTGCTTTTCTGTCCTTCCAAATGACAGTTATCACTTCAATGACCTGCTCCAGGGTACCGGTCTAAACCTGACACACTAAGGGATAACGTCATCTAACAGGGTAGTTACAAAAATCAATACAAAACCCATTTCAAAGATACTCTGTGTAAGAATCCTGGTGTAATGTTCATTTATTGAATAGGCCTGGGGAAAAAAAAACACAACAACTTTTCTGATATATATGCCTTACCTCTCAAGCAAAGGAATTCTGTAGGTAAGCAATAATTGTATTTTTCAATCTATTACTTAGACTTGCCATGGCTCAGGCTAGAATCTAATATATGGGTGACGGCTATAACTCAATTATGGAGCCTCCACAGAGTCCTAGTATATTCAAAGAGTAAAGAACAGAACAGGGCAGCTCTCTGCTTCTCTGGATGAATGAGAGTGTGTACATGAAAGTGTGTGTGTGTGTGTGTGTGTGTGTAAGTAAACTCTCTTTATAAGCTTGTCTTGTTGCCTTTTTGACTACAAAGGAATTTGAATATTTAAATAGTTATATTTAACCAGGGCGTGTAATTTCCTTGGATTCCTTGCCCTTACCTGCTTATCACATGGGAAGCAAATACACTCCTTTTGAATAAACAGATCCACAACTGCAAGAAGAGGCACTGGCTTATTGGGAGTGTCCTCTTAAACGCTGGAGGCTGAAAGCCAACTGGCATTATGGTGCCCCCCCCCCATGCATATCTGCATGCCAACAACTGTGACAGAGCACTGGGCTTGCTAAATCTTGGGCTCAGCCAGCGTGGCAGTTATTATGAACAAAAGCTCAAGAAAGCATGTAGTGAGATGTAGTGAGTGTGCCCTACACAACTTGCAAGGAAATATTTGGTAAAAAGATTTTAGCTCAAATTAGTGCTACTCCTGGGAAATGCTAAAGAAACCTGTTAAATCAACCCATGCACCAGAAGTCCAATCATCTTAACCTTCACACTTTATGACCATCACACTATATCATTACCTGGACATTTTGACTCTAAATGAAGAGCCATCATGACATTGTTCAAATCACAGAATATTAACACGAACATTTTATGGTGAGAGTCATACATTTTCAACTTCTCTATGCTAATTTCATAGGGCTAATATTCATTGACAATACTGCTTATGAAACCTGGTAATGAATTGGATTTTAATTATTCTCGGCTCCTCTGTAATTTTCCAAACAAGTATTTATGAAATGACCTAGAAAGTCTTATTATAACAGCTCATACTTGCCTGTTCAACAGGTTCTAAAATTTGGAAGATATTTTGGCTGCTGTCCAAACACTTATATGCTTGTTTGGACCAAGGGTCACATTCAAATGCCACCTGTTCCTCTAATCAATCATTATCAGGATGTATATGATGAAGTCTCTACTCTAGGAATACACAGCTATGAATATTTATGCTTGCACTGAATATCAGAAAATGAGAGCATGATCTTACTTTTGTGTAAAAGCCAATTTTCTACTACCACTTAATTTGAAATATTAATAAGATTATTTTTAAAGCTTCAGAATGCTTTCTTCATTTCCTGAAGTTGACTTTTGATACTGTTATTCTTTTAATGTCTATACTTGAGAGACCAATTACACAGATTCTGTCCCCAGGTCACTTCACTACGATCTTGGGCAAATTATCCAACACTCTTTACCTCAGTTTTCTCTCTTGTAAAATGGGAGTAAAAACAGTACTTAATGGACAGAGATGACATGAGCCTTGAATGAGTTAGCATTAAGATCAGTATGCCCAGTAGTTTTATGTTTCAGGTATTTCATCTAACCTATTTTGAGTTGATCTTTATTTATGATGTGAGACAAAGGTCTAATTTCATTTTTATGTATATGGATATCCAGTTTGCTCAACACCATTTATTGAATAGACTATTCTTTCCCCATTGTGGATTCTTGGAACACTTGTCAAACATGAGGTGATTGTAAATGTGTGAACTTATTTCTGGAGTCTATTATGTTCCATTGGTCTACACATCTGTTTTTATGCTAGTATCATACAAAGTTACAATATGAAATCAGAAAGGGTGATGCCTCTAGCTTTATTCATCTTGCTCAAGATTGCTTTAGCTATTTGAAGTCTTTTGTGATTCCATACATATTTTAGAATTATTTTTTCTACTTCTGTAAAGAATGGCATTGGGATTTTTGAGATGGACTGCATTTACCCTATAGACCACTTTGGTTAGTCCAGACACTTTAACAATATTAATTCTTCCATTCCATGGGCATGGGATGTGTTTCCACTTATCTGTGTTTTTTTTTTAAATTTCCTTCATCAATGTTTTATAATTTTCAATACACAGATATTTGACCTATTTGATTAAGGCCATTCCAAATTATTGTATTATTTTTGTTGCTATTGTAAATGAAATTAGGAGAAAAGCTTCTTGCCATTGGTTTGGGTAATGAGTTTTTGGATATGACAGCAAAATCACTGGCAATAAAAAGAAAAATAGACAAGCAGAATGACATAAAACTAAAAAGCTTCTACATAACCAAGGAAACAAAAGAGTGAAAATGCAGCCTACAGAACGGGGGAAAATATTTCCAAACTCTCTCTATATATATTTAAGGAGTTAATATCCAAAATATATAAAGAACTCAACCATTCAATAGCAGAAAGAAAACAAATAACCAATTAAAAATGGGCTAAGGACCCAAACAGACATTTGAACATCTTTTCATGTATCTATTGGCTTTTTGTATTTCTCAAAGGAAGACATACAAGCCAATAGATACATGAAAAGATGTTCAACATAACTAATCATAGGGGAAATACAACTCAAAACCACAATGAGACATCACCTCACACATGTTAGAGTGGCCATTAATAGAAAGACAAACGATGACAAGTGTTGGTGAGGATATGGAGAAAAGGGAACTTTGTATGCCATTGGTGGAAATGTAAATATGACCATTACAGAAAACTGTATGAGGAAAACAGCAAACCCACTTCAGGTTATATATTCCAAGGAAATTAAATGAGTGAGTACCCCCATGCCTATTGAAACATTATTTAAAATAGCCAAGATATAGAATCTACCTCAATAACCCTAAATGGATGAATGGAAAAGGAGGATTTAGGGTAGAGAGATGATTGACAGATAGATAGATAAAAATAGATGGATATTATTAAGCCTTTACAAAAAGAAGGGAATTCTGCCATTTGCAATAACATGGATGAACCAGGAGGACATCATGCTGAATGAAATACACCAGAAAGACAAATACTACCTGACCCCACTAATATGTGGAATCTAAAATAGTTGAATTCATAGAACCAGAGAGCAGGACAGTTATTATTAGGAGTGGAAGCTGGGGAAACTGGGGAGATGTAAGTCATAGGATACAAAGTTTCAGTTATTAGATGAATAAGTTCTGGGGATCTAATGTACAGCATGGTGACTATAGTTTACTGTAAGAGATTATCATAAATAATGTATGGTATACTTGACATGTCCTAAGAAAGAGAAGATCTTAAGTGTTCTTAAAAACATACTCACACTAAAAAGGAAACTATGAGATGATGGATGTATTAATTGGCTTGATTATGGTGATCTTTTCACAATATATTGAATACTTTTAATCAATATCATATATCAATATATAAATAAAGCAAAAAAGAAAATTTGCAAAGAAAAAAGATCAGTACCTCTATATTTTTTAGGGTATTATATTCTTTGAATTTTTGAATTTTGTTTTATTTATATTTTTGTACAGCAGGTTCTTATTAGTTATCTATTTTATACATATTAGTGTATACATGTCAATCCCCATCTCCCAGTTCATTGCACCACCACCACCACTAGGCCCCTTTCCCACCTTGGTGTCCATACGTTTGTTCTCTACATCTGTGTCTCTACTTCTGCCCTGCAAACTGGTTCATCTGTACCATTTTTCTAGGTTCCACATAAGTGCATTAATATATGATATTTGTTTTTCTCTTTCTGACATACTTCACTCTGTATGACAACCTCTAGATCCATCCACCTCTACAAATGACCCAATTTCGTTCTTTTTTGGCTAAGTAATATTTCATTGTATATATGTATCACATCATCTTTATCCATTCATCTGTCGATGGGCATTTAGGTTGCTTCCATGACCTGGCTGTTGTAAATAGTGCTGCAATAAACATTGGGGTGCATGTGTCTTTTTGAATTATGTTTTTCTCTGGATATATGCCCAGTAGTAGGATTTCTGGGTCATAAAGTAATTCTATTTTTAGTTTTTTAAGGAAACTACATACTGTTCTCCATAGTGGCTGTATCAATTTACATTCTGACCAACAGTGCAAGAGGTTTCCCTTTTCTCCATACCCTCTCCAGAATTTGTTGTTTGTAGATTTTCTGATAATGCCCATTCAAACTGGTGTGAGGTGATACCTCATTGTACTTTTTTTTTTTTTTTTTTTTTTTTTTTTTTATGCGTTACGCGGGCCTCTCACTGTTGTGGCCTCTCCCGTTGCGGAGGACAGGCTCCGGACGCGCAGGCTCAGCGGCCATGGCTCACGGGCCCAGCCGCTCCGCGGCATGTGGGATCTTCCCAGACCGGGGCACGAACCCGCGTCCCCTGCATCGGCAGGCGGACCCTCAACCACTGCGCCACCAGGGAAGCCCCTCATTGTACTTTTGATTTTCATTTCTCTAATAATTAGTGATGTTGAGTAGCTTTTCATGTGCTTTTTGGCCATCTGTATGTCTTCTCTGGAGAAATGTCTATTTATGTCTTTGGCCCGTTTTTGATTGTTTTTTTTTAATATTGAGCTGCATGAGCTGTTTATATATTTTGGAGATTAATCCATTGTCCGCTGATTTGTTTGCAAATATTTTCTCCCATTCTGAGGGTTGTCTTTTCATCTTTTTGTAATTTCCTTTGCTTTGCAAAAGTTTTTTAAGTTTCATTAGGTCCCATTTGTTTATTTTTGTTTTTATTTCCATTACTCTAGGGGGTGGATCAAAAAAGATCTTGCTGTGATTTATGCCAGAGTGTTCTTCCTATGTTTTCCTCTAAGAGTTTTATAGTGTCCAGTCTTACATTTAGATCTCTAATCCATTTTGAGTTTATTTTTCTGTATGGTGTTAGGGAGTATTTTAATTTCATTATTTTACATGTAGCTGTCCAATTTCCCCAGCACCACTTATTGAAGAGACTGCCTTTTCTCCATTGTATATCCTTGCCTCCTTTGTCATAGATTAGTTGGCCATAGGTGCGTGGGTTTATCTCTGGGATTTCTGTCCTGTTCCCTTGATCTATATTTCTGATATTTGTGCCAGTACCATATTGTCTTGATTACTGTAGCTTTGTAGTATAGTCTGAAGTCAGGGATTCTAATTCCTCCAGCTTCGTTTTTGTCCCTCAAAATTGTTTTGGCTATTTGCATTTTTTTGTGTCTCCATACAAATTTTAAGATGTTTTGTTTTTGTTCTGTTAAAAATGCCATTGATAATTTGATAGTGATTGCATTTAATCTGTAGATTGCTTTGGGTAGTATAGTCATTTTCACAACATTGATTCTTCCCATCCAAGAACATGGTATATCTCTCCATCTGTTTGTATCATCTTTGATTTCTTTCATCAGTGTCTTATAGTTTTCTACATACAGGTCTTTTGTCTCCCTAGGTAGGTTTATTCCTAGGTATTTTATTCTTTTTGTTGCAATGGTAAATGGGAGTGTTTCCTTAATGTTTCCTTCAGGTTTTTCATAATTAGTGTACAGGAATGCAAGATATTTCTGCGCATTAATTTTGTATCCTGCAACTTTACCAAATTCATTGATTAGCTCTAGTAGTTTTCTGGTGGCATCTTTAGGATTCTCTATGTATAGTATCATGTCATCTACAAACAGTGACAGGTTTACTTCTTCTTCTCCAATTTGTATTCCTTTTATTTCTTTTTCTTCTCTGATTGAAATTGCTAGGACTTCCAAAACTATGTTGAATAATAGAGATGAGAGTGGACATCCTTGGCCTGTTCCTGATCTTAGTGGAAATACTTTTAGTTTTTCACCATTGAGAATGATGTTTGCTGGGGGTTTGTCATATATGACCTTTATTATGTTGAGGTAGGTTCCCTCTATGCCCACTTTCTGGAGAGTTTTTATCATAAATGGGTGTTGAATTTTGTCAAAAGCTTTTACTGGAACTATTGAGATGATCATATGTTTTTTATTCTTCTATTTGTTAAATGGTTTATCACATTGATTGATGTGCTTTTATTGAAGAATCCTTGCATCCCTGGGATAAATCACACTTGATCATGGTGTATGATCCTTTCAATGTGTTGTTGAATTCTTTTGTTGGATTCTGTTTGCTAGTATTTTGTTGACGATTTTTGCATCTATATTCTTCAGTGATATTGGTCTGTAATTTCCTTTATTTGTAGTATCTTTTTCTAGTTTTGGTATCAGGGTGATGGGGGCCTCATAAAATGAGTTTTGGAGTCTTCCTCTGCAATATTTTGTAAGAGTTTGAGAAAGGTGCGTGTTAGCCTTTATCTAAATGTTTGACAGAATTCACCTGTGAAGCCATCTGGTCATGGACTTTTTTTTGTTGGAAGATTTTTTTTCTTCTTTTTGTGGTATGCAGGCCTCTCACTGTTGTGGCATCTCCCATTGTGGAGCACAGGATCTGGATGCACAGGGTCAGTGGCCATGGCTCACAGGCCTAGCCACTCCATGCCATGTGGGATCTTCCATGACCGGGGCACGAACCCGTGTCCCCTGCATCGGCAGGCGGATTCTCAACCACTGCACCACCAGGGAAGCCCCTGTTTGTTGGAAGATTTTTAATCACAGTTTCAATTTCATTACTTGTGATTGGTCTGTTCTTATTTTCTATTTCTTCCTGTTTCACACTTGGAAGGTTTTACCTTTCTAAGAATTTGGCCATTTCTTCAAGGTTGTCCATTTTATTGGCATAGAGTTCCTTGTAATAGTCTCTTAAGATGCTTTGTATTTCTGTGGTGTCTTTTGTAATTTCTCCTTGTTCATTTCTAATTTTATTGATTTGCGTACTCTCCCTTTTCTTCTTGATGAGTCTGGCTAATGGTTTATCAAATTTGTTTATCTTCTCAAAGAACCATCTTTTAGTTTTATTGATCTTTGCTTTTTTTTTGTTTGTTTGTTTCTATTTCATCTATTTTTGCTCTGATCTTTATGATTCCTTTCCTTCTACTAACTTTGGGCTTTGTTTGTTCTTCTTTCTCTAGTTCCTTTAGGTGTAAGGTTAGATTGTTTATTTGAGATCTTTCTTGTTTCTTCAGGTAGGATTGTATTGCTATAAAGTTCCCTCTTAGAACTGCTTTTGCTGCATCTCATAGGTTTTGGATCATCGTGTTTTCATTGTCATTTGTCTCTAGGTATTTTTTGATTTCCTCTTTGATTTCTTCAGTGATCACTTGGTTGTTTAGTAACATTTTGTTTAGCCTCCATGTGTTTGTGTTTTTTACGGGTTTTTCCCTTTAATTGATTTCTAATCTTATAGTATTGTGGTCAGAAAAGATGCTTGATATGTTTTCAATTTTCTTAAATTTACTGAGGCTTGGTTTGTGACCCAAGATGTGACCTATCCTGGAGAAAGTTCCATGTGCACTTGAGAAGAAAGTGTAATCTGCTGTTTTTGGATGGAATGTCCTATAAATATCAATTAAATCTCTCTGGTCTATTGTGTCACTTAAAGCTTGTGTTTACTTATTAATTTTCATTTTGGATGATCTGTCCATTGGTGTAAGTGAGATGTTAAAGACCCCCACTATATTTGTATTAATGTTGATTTCCTCTTTTATAGCTGTTAGCAGTTGCCTTATGTATAGATGTGCTCCTATGTTGAGTGCATATATATTTATAATTTTTATATTTTCTTCTTAGATTGATCCCTTGATCATTAGGTAGTGTTCTTCCTTGTCCCTTGTAACATTCTTTATTTTAAAATCTATTTAATCTGATATGAGTATTGCTACTCCAGCTTTCTTTTGATTTCCATTTGTTTGGAATATCATTTTCCATCCCCTCACTTTCAGTCTGTATGTGTCCCTAGGTCTGAAGCTGGTCCCTTGTATGCATCATATATATTGGTCTTATTTTTTGATCCATTCAGTGAGCCTTTATCTTTTGTTTGGAACATTTAATGCATTTTCGTTTAAGGTAATTATCAATATGTATGCTCCTATTACCATTTTTAAAATTGTTTTGGGTTCGTTTTTGTAGGTTTTTTACTTCTCTTATGTTTCCCACTTAGAGAAGTTCCTTTAACATTTGTTGTAGAGCTGGTTTCTGAATGATGGTGGTGCTGAATTCTATTAGCTTTTGCTTGTTTGTAAAGCTTTTGATTTCTCTGTTGAATCTGAATGAAATCCTTGCCAGGTAAAGTAATCTTGGTGGTAGGTTCTTCCCTTTCATCACTTTAAATATATCATGCCACTCCCTCTGGCCTGTAGAGTTTATGCTGAGAAATCAGCTGTTAATCTTATGGGAGTTCCCTTTTATGTTATTTGTCATTTTTCCCTTGCTGCTTTCAATAATTTTTCTTTGTCTTTATTTTTTGTCAATTTGATTACTATATGTCTTGGCATGTTTCTCCTTGGATTTATCCTTCCTGGGACTCTCTGCTCTTCCTGGGCTTGGGTGGCTATTTCCTTTCCCATGTTAGGGAATTTTAGACCATAGTGTCTTCAAATATTTTCTCGAGTCCTTTCTCTCTCTCTCTTCTCCTTCTGGGACCCCTATAATGCAAATGTTGTTGCGTTTAATGTTTTCCCAGAGTCTCCTAGGCTGTCTTCATTTCTTTTTAGTCTTTTTCCTTTATTCTGTTCCACTTCAGTGAATTCCACCATTCTGTCTTCTAGGTCACTTATCCATTCTTCTGCCTCAGTTATTCTGCTACTGATTCCTTCTAGTGTATTTTTCATTTCAGTTATTGTATTGTTCATATCTGTTTGTTTTTTTCTTTAATTCTTCTAGGTCTTTGTTAAACATTTCTTGCATCTTCTCAATCTTTGCCTTCGTTCTTTTTCCAAGGTCCTGGATCATCTTCACTATCATTATTTTGAATTCTGTTTCAGAAAGGTTGCCTATATCCACTTCATTTACTTGTTTTTCTGTGGTTTTATCTTTTTCCTTCATTTGGTACATAGTCCTCTGCCTTTTCATCTTGTTTATTTTTCTGTGAATGTGGTTTTTGTTCCATAGGCTGCAGGATTGTAGTTCTTCTTGCTTCTGCTGTCTGCCCTCTTGTCAGGGTATTATATTTTTTCCAAGTCTGAAACTGCCAACTGCTAGTGTTGAGGGTCTCCTGCAGAAGCAGGAGGTGGTTGTGGCTCACCATGGGGACAAGGACACTGGCAGTGGAAGTTCCAGGAAGTACTCCTTGGCATGAGCCCTCCCAGAGTCCATTATTAGTCCTACCAAAGAAGCTCAAGATCAGTATCTCTTACAGCATAGGAAATTACTATCTCGGAGAAAGTGTTGTGTATTTTTATCTTAAGGGATTTCTCTTTTTCAAGTTCCAGTTACCTGAACTTCATGCTGTGGACTCAGATGTTGGTATATGTGTTGGGGCCCTAACTTCAAAGTCCCATTCAGGAGACAAGATGAGCAAGGGTTAAGGTCAGCAACAAAATGTGGAGTCAGTTTTCTTCCTCCTGGACTGTGTTAGTTAGTTCCATAGTCTGCCCCAAATAGTGCTGCAGTCCTGGCCCAGTTGTTTATAACCGCCATGTTACTGCCTTTTTGCCTCCAGAAGATGGGTGATAAGGTCCTTAGTTACTGTATAGTGAACAAGTGTACCTGTATAGTTAGAGTTTTGTACTGCTCATACCATTATAATGATAACTGCTTGATAAAGCAATTTAAAGAGAATGCATAGCTCAAGATTGCTGTAGAATGTGACCTAACCCTCTTACATTTAGAATCTTCTAAATGGTTATGTATTTTGCCTTTAAAGCTACATGAAATATGTTCTGGGGTCATTTGTTTTTACAATACAGAATTATCTTTGGAAATGGAAGCAACAAAAGCAATCTATGTTGCATTGCAATGTTCACCATATCATATGGGATGAACAATCAAAGCAAATGAACATTTTATGATGTTGCAAACCCTTTGGTATTAGAAGTATGTGGATAAGGTATGAAAATGCTGCCAACTTGTTTGAAAACCCAGATGACACTATCTCTGGAGTATAGCAAGAATTGTAATAAAGGAAGGCACACACTGGTTTACTATGATTGATTTATTGTTTATTGTGTTTTAATAGGGGAAAGGGGAAAATCTAAATCTACTGGAAAGCAATGAACTAATGTGAACCCTTCCTAAGGTAATACACTCACATCAAAGAATTTAAGGAAGCAATCAACTCAATTTTTACATTAAGAGTTAAAATAACCAACGTTCATTCATTAATGTTTATGAGCAATAAGATAATTCGTTAATTGCTTTCTTAAATATTTTACTAAAACAGTGGGAGTTTGTTGAGTTAAAAATTGTTTTCCTCCTTAAGAATAGTAAGTATTCAAAATGATGTTTATTAACTGTAATATTTGTACCTTTTGTGACAATTTTGTTCCTTGAAAGAATTGTTAGTTTTAAAAAGAACCTATTATGTTTTTAAAAACCATAGTGAAGAAAGTTAAATAAATGAAGGATTTGTGCTTTGCAGTGTCTGCCTGGTCCAAAATGCCAACTCTGGTCACTTCCCCCTTCAGATCATTAGAAACTAGGTATACCTTACACAGCAGTAGGATTCCATTGGAGAAAGACAAAAAATTATCTTCCATGTAATGATTTGTGCTACTATCTACCTAACAATTCAAACATAACATGTTTTAATTTGAGAGTATTTAAAAAGTTAAATACTCATGCTATAAATGCAATAAAGGATGTTTATAGAACTTCTGTGAATGTAGCATGGTATTAAAATAGACCTATCCCAGCAGTATGCATAGGGATTGGACACTACCTAACCACCATGTAACTTACATAATTTTCAGATACCTGGTGTCCAGGTGCTTCCTTGAAGCTGGGTGTCCTCTCCCATACCTGGAGTAAATTTTGTATTTCTTAGGTGATTTGTGACTGTTTTATACCCCATGTAGTTATTGGTTTTGAAACAGAAAAAAATAAAGATATTTCAAAGGCTCCTGCTCAGTTAGCTTGGGCACTTCTCACACACAGACAGTTGCTGTGTCAATGGGGCTTGGGGATTAAGATACTTGGCCAACAGTTGAGCTTTGGAAAATCCACAGAGGGACACCTGTGTGACTCCTTTGCTAAGTAAGATTGTAATATTAAGAGCCCTACCCCATCTCTGACTACTTGAGATTGCATGAAAATAAGGAAAATTATCTTTTACTTGCCTTTCACTTACTGAGAGAATTATGGGGAAAATGCAAGAACAAGAATGCCTTCTGGCTTAAGGCACCAAAAAAAAAAAAAAAAAGAAAGGTTGTCATTTTCAAGATTTACCTTGTGTCTCTATAGCTAAAAATGATCAACAGGAAGCTTTTTTCCCCTTAATATGAAGCTAAGATGTACTGTTTGTAATGATCAACCTTGGTCCTTGGGAAATGTGAACATGTGTACAAACTCCCCAGTCAAAGATCTTTATATTTGAACTTAGATGATCAAGAAAGAGGAAGAACAGTTGCTGAGTTTCTATTTCATATTGTACTGTACTTCGAAATTCAAACCTCAACTGGAATCCTCTCCTTATAGCTTCCTCTGTTTTATTTAATCCCCCCCCACCTTGAATAACTCAGATTGTAGGAAAAGCAATGCTATCTTCTTCTTCATCTCAGTAAATGGTACCACCACCCACTCAGTTGCTCAAGCTGATATTCTGAGAATCATCTTTAATTCTACTCTTTATTTCTCCCTCCTCTAGTCCAGTTAGACCCACTGATACAATACGTTATTGAGTATGTATTTATCCAATAGTCAATGAAACAATTAGTTCCTATGGAACTTCAACAGGAGAGCTAGACCAAAAGATTGCAGTTTAAGACCAAGCTTCTTCCCTAAAGGAACATGAAAAATCATGCTGTGGAAGTTTAAACAAAGGAGACTGTGGACAAGAAGAGTCAAGACTGGAGACCAGGCTCTGTCCAGTGTGGGACATAAACACAGTCATATCTATAGACAGTTTTAAATTCCAGAAACCCAGTAAATAGACTACAGTAATTCCCACCAGTTACTTCAGGCCTTTAGCACATTCTCATGACCCATGAGTTCTTATAGGTGAGGAATTAAGGGAGATGTTTAGAGACAGGGTGTCCTGCCAAATTCCCTTCCTCTGTGTCATGAGGATGTAGAAGCAGGACATAGAGGAGGATGTTGCCAAGAGTTCCTGGTGTGCACAGACAGCTGTAAGTGTTAGGGAGTGCATGCTCTGTGCACAATGGCCAGAGTCATGATTCCGGAGCAGAGCTGAGACAGCACCCTGACACACGCACACACACACATGCACACACACACAAAGTGTCATGGAGTGCATGCTTTGTGCAAAGTGGCCAGCAGATTTTGTCATTACCAATGTTTAGGAGGGATCAATCAATATTTGTATTTGACAGTTGACTATAAACTACAGCACATGATAAGTGGCTGAAGGATAGATATTTTTTCCTATTGTTGTCAAAAGTATGGCCATTTCCTCCTTCTGCCTTGGAATCCACAATTATCATGTTCTTTCCAAGTCAAAGAAGGACTTGGAAAGAAGAACCTGTAAAGAGAGACACTTCTGGCCCAAGAGTAGCTTCACCCAGACAGCACCTGGAGCAGTGCTGGTGACTACTCTGATCATTCTTGTAAATTTCTGTAATTTGAATTTTGATGTCACTCAGAAATTTTACTTCTGGTCCTTGGAAATAGCTTATAAATATTCAAGGTGGGTGGTGGACTTTGGCTCTTGCTTGAACTTAACATTACAATTGCCATCTGAGCTTAATTTTTGATCCACTTGAATGAAGGATAATAAGGCTGGATCACCCTTGGTGGAAACCTCTTGAAATGAACAGAAATTCTCAAGGTGGGTAAGCACCTAGCCTGGGGCAACAGCGGCTGCTCCACAGTCAGGGCTTGGTGCATCCCAGCCAAAGCAGGCCCCGTGCACTTCGGTTCCTCCATCTCAATAATCACGTTGAAAGTATTTTGATCTTCCATGTGATTCATTTCCCTTGGAATAAGTCTCAAATTGTCACTTAGTATTATTTAATTATGACTTATAGTGAATCAAATTTAGGAAATGAAAGGTCTCCCGGACACTATTTGTTATAGGTTCTATTTATTTGTGAAGTTTTAATCAATGATTCCATCTGTTACTCTGAGAAGGAAAAACAAACAAACAAAAAGAATGACTGTGGTCTCTAAAACCAAAGATTACAGGGGAAAAAATGTACTTCACTCTTGCAGCTTTACTATTTATTTACTTTCAGAAAGTATTTTAAAGTACAGGGAATTGATTTCCATTTGCAAGGAAACACCATATTGGAAAAAAAAAAAATATATATATATATGTGTAGATATATATTTAAAATTAAAAATGTATATTTAATTAATATATATATTAATTAAATACATGTTGATAAAATATATTTATATATTAATTATGTAATATTTATATATTTACATTATTTAATATATTTAAATTAAATATATATACACATATATATTAAATGTTTTTTGCTTTATGATTGATAGTACATGTGTGAATATATTTGAGTAGTAAAATACCTTCAAGTAAGAAAACAGGCCTAATATTATCCATGTCAGAATCACACAATTATAATAGACTTCTAAGTACATCATTAGATTTGGGGCAACATGATTTGACCTATAGCTCAATTCAAGATAAAAAGATCTATATACCAAGGGATGCTAAAAGAGAGACTTACAGTGAAATCATAATCTATAATATTTTCAAACTAGGAAGAGACATATACAAAAAATATGAATGAGGCACATGATACAAATACAACTCACTTTGATTAATTAACATTATTATATTAATATTACAGAAAACATACACACAACAATGATCCCAAAACAGGGCCAAAACCATCATTTGTTAGCATATAGTTTAAGACAATGTGAGAGCTCCATATTTCTTACCAGATCCCACTGGGAGACTTCAGTCCACAGAATGATCCTAATTGAATTTTTCCTGACTAAATGGAGTTGCCCTGATGTGAACTTGCTTTGAACATGATGACAGGAGGCGACGTCTCAGAGCATCAGTTCTCTGAGACCTTGGGCCCTCCTTCTATTACCTCCATTACCTAAACAAATAACCTTGGACAAATCAATTTATATTAATCCAACCTTGTGGTCTACAACTCCCTACTCTCCTTCAGAATGTCTCAATCAAGATTCAAATGGATTTGCTTCAATATTTAGCTACCAAAGAACTAATCTCCTTACTTAAACCTCAAGTCCATTGAACGTTATCTTCTTTTCAAATTTAAAAGAAAGGAGTTAGGAATATAATTGGAAAAGAATAGAGATCATATGGAATTATAAGCTCTTTATATTATAAACAATGGAATTAAAAATGTCTTCAAGATATACAAAAAAATAAACCAAAGCAGTAAGATTACAGTCTAACTTTGCCATGGACATTCTTTCTCTCTAATGAAAGTAGCCCTTTGCTTTATAGGTAATTTTCTTGCATTTCCTGTTGCTCAAAGCTGAGCATTTGAACAAGTCATTAGACTCTGGACATGTGGTTGATTAGAGTATTGTTCAGAAATGTTCACACTTTGTACCCCTTCCAACTTCCATGTCCCATTTATATTGAGCTTTGCTGTGTTTTGTGTTGGTTTGACACAAAGGATTAGCGTGGTGAGTATTATTAATATGGCGGATGCTTCTCCTGTCCTTGGTTTGGTGCCATGTGACTCAAGCCAGTGGGATGTTACTAGAAGCGATGCAGGCAAGTGCCATTTCTCATAAGAAAAGTATCCCCTGGATATTTACTACCCCTTCAGCCTGTGCCCAGGAAGAACATATCTGGAGCAGACCTGAGCCAAACCCGAAGGAAAATACAGAAGATCCAACAGCTGCACCCAACCTCCACCAGCGATGGTCAAACACATGGATGTGAAAGAATGATTACTGTTTAAGCCAATGAGTTTGGGGGAGGTGTGGTTACAGGGACATAGCTAACTAATTGGGGGTCATGCTATGTACCAATGACAAACCCCATTTTCTTGATGCTACTAGGTCTCAATTGTGTCTCTTTTCTCAGTTACACACCCTCGTGTGTTTATGCCCACACTCATCATGTGTGGTGATTAGCAGGAAGAGACTCTGAATTAGGAATTCTGAACGACAAGTCTGAAAAAGCAATTTAACTTCCTGGAAAGAAACAAATTTAAGAGAAATATTTGAACCCATTAAAACCCCCAAGCCTGACTTAATCACCTTTTTGTTATGTGTTGACTAAAGAAATAAAGCTCCTATAGTATAGACAGATAATACTTATTCTTTCCAGGGAGCTCCCAGGACAGGACTTGGCATATTAAATCTTCATGGCCCTAAGTCGGGGACAGATAGTTTCTTAGATGGGGATGGTCAGGTCTTGATTTACCTATTCCTTTGGTAGGGAAGTTCTCTACCATCATGGCATGCAGTGCTACATAAGACATTTATTCAAAAGTCAGTGAGCTCATACTTAGGTAGACAAAAATGGTGAGCAAGTCATAGGCCTTCTTTTCAAAGAATTTTAACAGTCTAATAGAGATGATCTGGACAGAGAGACAATGAACTATAATTCGAATGAGAAATATATACCACAGCAATAAGACAG
Organism: Phocoena phocoena; assembly: GCF_963924675.1. Lineage (NCBI taxonomy): Eukaryota > Metazoa > Chordata > Mammalia > Artiodactyla > Phocoenidae > Phocoena > Phocoena phocoena. Next base: position 3,445,026 of record NC_089221.1, on the reverse strand, counting down.
TAATGAAAATAAAACCATTGCTGAAGGTTTACTCTGTAACAGGCACCTTCTTAAATATTTTATATATTTGATGACACTCAATTGTTATAAGAACTGTCTAAATTAGACATTATTATATGCAATTACAGGTGAGACAATAAAAACACATATAGTTTAAGAAGCTGCCTCGGGGGGGACCTTGAAGATGGCGGAAGAGTAAGACACGGAGATCGCCTTCCTCCCCACGGATACACCAGAAATACATCCACACGTGGAACAACTCCTACAAAACTCCTACTGAAGGCTGGCAGAATACCTCAGACCTCCCAAAAGGCAAGAAACTCCCCACGTACCTGGGTAGGGCAAAAGAAAAAAAGAAAAAACAGAGACAAAAGAATAAGGACGGCACCTGCACCAGTGGGAGGGAGCTGTGAAGGAGGAAAAGTTTCCACACACTAGGAAGCCCCTCCGCGGGCGGAGACTGCGGGAGGCGGCGGGGGGAGTTTCGGGACCGCGGAGTAGTGCACAGCGATGGGTGCGGAGGGCAAAGCGGGGAGATTCCTGCACAGACGATCGGTGCCGACCAGCACTCACCAACCCGAGAGGCTTGTCTGCTTACCCGCCGGGGCGGGCGGGGCTGCGAGCTGAGGCTCGGGTTTTGGTTTTGGACGGAGCTCAGGGAGAGGACTGGGGTTGGCGGCTTGAACATAGCCTGAAGGGGTTAGTGCACCACGACTAGCCGGGAGGGAGTTCGGGGAAAAGCCTGCACCTGCCGAAGAGGCAAGAGACTTTTTCTTTCCTCTTTGTTTCCTGGTGCGCGAGGAGAGGGGTTTAAGAGCGCTGCTTAAAGGAACTCCAGAGACGGGCGCGAGCTGCCGCTAAAAGCGCGAACCCCAGAGACGGGCGCGAGCCGCGGCTAAAACCGCGGACCCCAGAGACGGGCGGGAGACGCTAAGGCTGCTGCTGCCGCCACCAAGGGGCCTGTGTGCGAGCACAGGTCACTCTCCACACCCCTCTTCCGTGGAGCCTGTGCAGCCCGCCACTGCCAGGTTCCCGGGATCCAGGGACAACTTCCCCGGGACAACGCACGGCGGGCCTCAGGCTGGTGCAACGTCACGCCGGCCTCTGCCGCAACGTCACGCTGCCTCTGCCGCCGCAGGCCCGCCCCGCACGCAGTGCCCCTCCTTCCCCCATCCCCCAACCCCCGGCCTGAGTGAGCCGGAGGCCCCGAATCAGCGGCTCCTTTAACCCCGTCCTGTCTGAGCGAAAAAACAGACGCCCTCCAGCGACCTACACGCAGAGGCAGGGCCAAATCCAAAGCTGAGCTCCTGTGAGCTGTGAGAACAAAGAAGAGAAAGGGAAATCTCTCCCAGCAGCCACAGAAGCAGCGGATTAAAGCTCCACAATCAACTTGATGTGCCCTGCATCTGTGGAATACCTGAATAGACAAGGAATGATCCCAAATTGAAGAGGTGGAATTTAGGAGCGAGATCTATGATTTTTTTCCCTTTTCCTCTTTTTGTGAATGTGTACGTGTATGCTTCTGTGTGAGATCTTGTCTGTATACTCTTGCTTCCACCATTTGTCCTAGGGCTCTATCCGTCCATGATTTTTTTTAGAAATTCTTTTTCTTAATAATTAAGTTTAATTGTAATAACTTTATTATACTTTACCTTCGTTCTTTCTTTCTTTCCTTCCTTCCTTCCCTCCTTTAGACAACGAATCACCCCAAATTGAGGAGGTGGTCTCTGAGAGCAAGATTTATGATTTTTCCCCCTTTACCTCTTTTTTTGAAGGTGTATGTGTAGGCTTCTGTGTAAGATTTTCTCTGTATAGCTTTGCTTCCAACATTTGTCCTAAGGTTCTATCCGTCCCTTTTTTTTTTTTTTCCTAAATATTTTTTAATTCAATAACTATATTATACTTTATTTTATTTTTACTGTATCCTCTTTCTTTCTGTCTTTTTTCCTTCTTTCCCTCCTTCCTTCCTTCCTTCCTCCCTCCCTCCCTCCTTTCTTTCCTTCTTTGCTTATTTCTTCCTTCCTTCCTTTCCTCCTTTCCCTCTTTCTTTCCTCATATTTCTACTAATTCTCTCTACTTTTTCTCCCTTTTATTCTGAGCCGTGTGGATGAAAGGCTCTTGGTGCTCCAGCCCAGGAGTCAGGGCTCTGCCTCTGAGGTAGGAGAGCCAACTTCAGGACACTGGTCCACAACAGACCTCCCAGCTCCACATAATATTAAACGGGTGGAAATCTCCCAGAGACCTCCATCTTAACACCAGCACACAGCTTCACTCAACGACCAGTGCTGGACAACCTATGCCAAACAACTAGCAAAACAGGAACACAACCCCACCCATTAGCAGAGAGGCTGCCTAAAATCATAATAAGGCCACAGACACCACAAAACACACCACCAGACGTGAACCTGCCCACTAGAGAGACAAGATCCAGCCTCATCCAGCACAACACAGGCACTAGTCCCCTCCACCAGGAAGCCTACACAGCCCACTGAAACAACCTTAGCCACTGGAGACAGACATCAAAAACAACGGGAACTACGAACGTGCAGCCTGCAAAAAGGAGACCCCAAACACAGTAAGATAAGCAAAATGAGAAGACAGAAAAACACACAGCAGATGAAGGAGCAAGATAAAAACCCACCAGACCTAACAAGTGAAGAGGAAATAGGCAATCTACCTGAAAAAGAATTCAGAATAATGATAGTAAGGATGATCCGAAATCTTGGAAGTAGAATGGACAAAATGCAAGAAACAGTTAACAAGGACCTACAAGAACTAAAGATGAAACAGGCAATGATGAACAACGCAATAAATTAAATTAAAAGCACTCTAGATAGGATCAATAGCAGAATAACTGAGGCAGAAGAACGGATAAGTGACCTGGAAGATAAAGTAGTGGAAATAACTACTGCAGAGCAGAATAAAGAAAAAAGAATGAAAAGAACTGAGGACAGTCTCAGAGACCTCTGGGACAACATGAAACGCACCAACATTCGAATTATAGGGGTTCCAGAAGAAGAAGAAAGAAAGAAAGGGACTGAGAAAATATTTGAAGAGATTATAGTTGAAAACTTCCCTAATATGGGAAAGGAAATAGTTAATCAAGTCCAGGAAGCACAGAGAGTCCCAAACAGGATAAATACAAGGAGAAACACGCCAAGACACATATTAATCAAACTGTCAAAAATTAAATACAAAGAAAGCATATTAAAAGCAGCAAGGGAAAAATAACACACAGGGGAATCCCCATAAGGTTAAGAGCTAATCTCTCAGCAGAAACCCTACAAGCCAGAAGGGAGTGGCAGGACATACTGAAAGTGATGAAGGAGAAAAGCCTGCAACCAAGACTACTCTACCCAGCAAGGATCTCATTCACATTTGATGGAGAAATTAAAACGTTTACAGACAAGCAAAAGCTGAGAGAGTTCAGCACCACCAAACCAGCTTTACAACAAATGCTAAAGGAACTTCTCTAGACAAGAAACACAAGAGAAGGAAACGACCTATAGTAGCGAACCCAAAACAATATAGAAAATGGGAATAGGAACATACATATCGATAATTACCTTAAATGTAAATGGATTAAATGCTCCCACCAAAAGACACAGATTGGCTGAATGGATACAAAAACAAGACCCTTATATATGCTGTCTACAAGAGACCCACTTCAGACCTAGAGACACATACAGACTGAAAGTAAGGGGATGGAAAAAGATATTCCATGCAAATGGAAACCAAAAGAAAGCTGGAGTGGCAATTCTCATATCAGACAAAATAGACTTTAAAATAAGGACTATTAAAAGGGACAAAGAAGGACACTACATAATGATCAAGGGATCGATCCAAGAAGAAGATATAACAATTGTAAATATTTATGCACCCAACATAGGAGCACCTCAATACATAAGGCAAATACTAACAGCCATAAAAGGGGAGATCAACAGTAACACATTCATAGTAGGGGACTTTAACACCCCACTTTCACCCATGGACAGATCATCCAAAATGAAAATAAATAAGGAAACACAAGCTTTAAATGATACATTAAACAAGATGGACTTAATTGATATTTATAGGACACTCCATCCAAAAACAACAGAATACACATTTTTCGCAAGTGCTCATGGAACATTCTCCAGGATAGATCATATCTTGGGTCACAAATCAAGCCTTGGTAAATTTAAGAAAACTGAAATTGTATCAAGTATCTTTTCTAACCACAACGCCATGAGACTAGATATCAATTACAGGAAAAGATCTGTAAAAAATACAAACACATGGAGGCTAAACAATACACTACTTAATAATGAAGTGATCACTGAAGAAATCAAAGAGGAAATAAAAAAATACCTAGAAACAAATGACAATGGAGACACAACGACCCAAAACCTATGGGATGCAGCAAAAGCAGTTCTAAGGGGGAAGTTTATAGCAATACAAGCCCACCTTAAGAAGCAGGAAACATCTCGAATAAAAAACCTAACCTTGCACCTCAAGCAATTAGAGAAAGAAGAACAAAAAAACCCCAAAGCTAGCAGAAGGAAAGAAATCATAAAAATCAGATCAGAAATAAATGAAAAAGAAATGAAGGAAACGATAGCAAAGATCAATAAAACTAAAAGCTGGTTCTTTGAGAAGATAAACAAAATAGATAAACCACTAGCCAGACTCATCAAGAAAAAAAGGGAGAAGACTCAAATCAATAGAATTAGAAATGAAAAACGAGAAGTAAAAACTGACACTGCAGAAATAAAAAAAATCATGAGAGATTACTACAAGCAACTCTATGCCAATAAAATGGACAATCTGGAAGAAATGGACAAATTCTTAGAAATGCACAACCTGCCAAGACTGAATCAGGAAGAAATAGAAAATATGAACAGACCAATCACAAGCACTGAAATTGAAACTGTGATTAAAAACCTTCCAACAAACAAAAGCCCAGGACCAGATGGCTTCACAGGTGAATTCTATCAAACGTTTAGAGAAGAGCTAACACCTATCCTTCTCGAACTCTTCCAAAATATAGCAGAGGGAGGAACACTCCCAAATTCCTCCTACGAGGCCACCATCACCTTGATACAAAAACCAGACAAGGATGTCACAAAGAAAGAAAACTACAGGCCAATATCACTGATGAACATAGATGCAAAAATCCTCAACAAAATACTAGCAAACAGAATCCAACAGCACATTAAAAGGATCATACACCATGATCAAGTGGGGTTTATTCCAGGAATGCAAGGATTCTTCAATATATGCAAATCTATCAATGTGATAAACCATATTAACAAATTGAAGGAGAAAAACCATATGATCATCTCAATAGATGCAGAGAAAGCTTTCGACAAAATTCAACACCCATTTATGATAAAAACCCTCCAGAAAGTAGGCATAGAGGGAACTTTCCTCAACATAATAAAGGCCATATATGACAAGCCCACAGCAAACATCATCCTCAATGGTGAAAAACTGAAAGCATTTCCACTAAGATCAGGAACAAGACAAGGTTGCCCACTCTCACCACTCTTATTCAACATAGTTTTGGAAGTTTTAGACACAGCAATCAGAGAAGAAAATGAAATAAAAGGAATCCAAATCGGACAAGAAGAAGTAAAGCTGTCAGTGTTTGCAGATGACATGATACTATACATAGAGAATCCTAAAGATGCTACCAGAAAACTACTAGAGCTAATCAATGAATTTGGTAAAGTAGCAGGATACAAAATTAATGCACAGAAATCTCTGGCATTCCTATATACTAATGATGAAAAATCTGAAAGTGAAATCAAGAAAACACTCCCATTTACCATTGCAACAAAAAGAATAAAATATCTAGGAATAAACCTACCTAAGGAGACGAAAGACCTGTATGCAGAAAATTATAAGACACTGATGAAAGAAATTAAAGATGATACAAATAGATGGAGAGATATACCATGTTCTTGGATGGGAAGAATCAACATTGTGAAAATGACTCTACTACCCAAAGCAATCTACAGATTCAATGCAATCCCTATCAAACTACCACTGGTATTTTTCACAGAACTAGAACAAAAAATTTTGCAATTTGTATGGAAACACAAAAGACCCCGAATAGCCAAAGCAATCTTGAGAACGAAAAAAGGAGCTGGAGGAATCAGGCTCCCTGACTTCAGACTATATTACAAAGCAACAGTAATCAAGACAGTATGGTACTGGCACAAAAACAGAAAGATAGATCAGTGGAACAGGATAGAAAGCCCAGAGATAAACCCACGCACATATGGACACCTTATCTTTGATAAAGGAGGCAGGAATGTACAGTGGAGAAAGGACAGCCTCTTCAATAAATGGTGCTGGGAAAACTGGACAGGTACATGTAAAAGTATGAGATTAGATCACTCCCTAACACCATACACAAAAATAAGCTCAAAATGGATTAAAGACCTAAATGTAAGGCCAGAAACTATCAAACTCTCAGAAGAAAACATAGGAAGAACACTCTATGACATAAATCACAGCAAGATCCTTTCTGACCCACCTCCTAGAGTAATGGAAATAAAAACAAAAATAAACAAATGGGACCTAATGAAACTTCAAAGCTTTTGCACAGCAAAGGAAACCATAACCAAGACCAAAAGACAACCCTCAGAATGGGAGAAAACATTTGCAAATGAAGCAACTGACAAAGGATTAATCTCCAAAATTTACAAGCAGCTCATGCAGCTCAATAACAAAAAAACAAACAACCCCATCCAAAAATGGGCAGAAGACCTAAATAGACATTTCTCCAAAGAAGATATACAGAATGCCAACAAACACATGAAAGAATGCTCAACATCATTAATCATTAGAGAAATGCAAATCAAAACTACAATGAGATATCATCTCACACCAGTCAGAATGGCCATCATCAAAAAATCTAGAAACAATAAATGCTGGAGAGGGTGTGGAGAAAAGGGGACACTCTTGCACTGCTGGTGGGAATGTGAATTGGTTCAGCCACTATGGAGAACAGTATGGAGGTTCCTTAAAAAACTACAAATAGAATTACCATATGACCCAGCAATCCCACTACTGGGCATATACCCTGAGAAAACCAAAATTCAAAAAGAGTCATGTACCAAAATGTTCATTGCAGCTCTATTTACAATAGCCCGGAGATGGAAAGAACCTAAGCACCCATCATCGGACGAATGGATAAAGAAGATGTGGCACATATACACAATGGAATATTACTCAGCCTTAAAAAGAAATGAAATTGAGTTATTTGTAATGAGATGGATAGACCTAGAGTCTGTCATACAGAGTGAAGTAAGTCAGAAAGAAAAAGACAAATACCGTATGCGAACACATATATATGGAATTTAAGGGAAAAAAAATGTCATGAAGAACCTAGGGATAAGACAGGAATAGAGGTGCAGACCTACTGGAGAACGGACTTGAGGATATGGGGAGGGGGAAGGGTGAGTTTTGACAGGGCGAGAGAGAGTCATGGACATATACACACTAACAAACGTAGTAAGGTAGATAGCTAGGGGGAAGCAGCCGCAAGGCACAGGGATATTAGCTCGGTGCTTTGTGACAGCCTGGAGGGGTGGGATGGGGAGAGTGGGAGGGAGGGAGACGCAAGAGGGAAGACATATGGGAACATATGTATATGTATAACTGATTCACTTTGTTATAAAGCAGAAACTAACACACCATTGTAAAGCAATTATACCCCAATAAAGATGTTTAAAAAAAAAAAAAAAAGAAGAGGGGCTGGGTGCCAAGCCCTGGGACGTGCTTGCACAGTGAACTATGGGTTCTCTCCAGACATGAAAAAAAAAAAAAAAAAAAAAAAGAAGCTGCCTCATGCCACCAGATGGTAAGTGAATTGGAACCAAGATCTGTCTGCTTTCACCTCTATTTTATTCTACCACTGATATTTTCTTATAGGAAATTTTGGAACTGAGAAGGAATCAAGATTATACCCAGTGGGGTGAGCTCAAGCAAAACTTTATAGCCTATTGTCCCTGAAGCTGATTCCAAGAGACTGGCCTAAATTTTGGCAAAAAGAGGCAGAAAGAAAGGAAAAACAAAGCAATGGAAATGGATTGGGGAAAGAAGAAGATTTTGATTACCTAGGTGGGAGGCGTCCAATGTAAGTTTTGACTTTTTTTTTCATACTCTTCCCTTGGTCTGGTCCTGACATTTCTATATGCAGAATGTGTCACACACTGGGTGTCACTAGCTCAGTGGTTCTTTTCAGGTCTAATGTTTTACATTTTCTTTGCAATATTTGCAGGTGTGTGTATGTGTGTGTGTGTGTGTGAGTGTGTGTGTGTGCACGCATTTGTATTCCTGTCTATTAAAAATATTGTCTAGTTATACTTTGTTTAGTAATTTTTTATCTACAGTGACACTAATAAGGAAATTCATTGGGAATATGGAATTTCTTTCCAAGCCTATCGATATGTGGCATATATACTCTATCGTTTGCTCCCTCAATGATTATTGTTCATGTTTTATTAGCCATTACGTGTAAACCATGTTAGAATGTGGCTCCCAATGGATAAAGTTCATATTGGTAACTTTCAAGACTTTGTGTGCACAGTCCCCACATTTTTATTATATACTGATTTCTGTGATCAAAATCCTATAGCAGAGAGTGACGAATCATGTGTCTTGGTTCTGTGACAGGCTAGAAAGAAGAGCCTGTTTTTGTAGCAATATTGTTCCATACTTTATAACGATCCCCTCTCTCTTATCTTTATAATAAATTTCCCAAACAAATTAAAACAAGGAGTTGGCTACCGCCTGGAATGATCCTGAGTCCAAGGTTCAACCAAGGGATGAGGAGTGCCCACCAGGACATGGGGTGGGCTGGGTCAGGCCACCCTGTGTCACCTGAGAGACAGTAGGTGGTGGGGCTGGACTCAAGCTAGATCAGATAGTGCAGTCATGGAACGCAGTGACTGGAGGCCCCACTGGCCATCTGGAGGGAGACTGAGTGTTTCCTGCCATGCTCAGAGGCCAGGCAGGACTTTGGACAATAGAAAGAATAAGGGATGTGTGAAAAGGCTCTCGAGTTGGTTGAATGAAAAGAAGGAAAAAAAAAAAAACAGATAAGCAGAGTTGTCGCCATCAGGTTGAGACTGATCCAGAAGCAGCCAAGGACTCAGGATCAGAATGGAGTCAGATTGGGAAGTGACACAGAAGCCAAAGGGGGGCTGCCTCTACCTCGAACAGAGCCTTTGCTTGGGAGTGGACAGATGGCCAGTGGCCAGTCCAATGCAGATGCCCCGTACGACCCAGAGCAGGACCCCAGCAGGGCACACTGGTGAAATTTTTAAAAACAATGAGCAGTTGCTTTTCCCAGGTTTTAATTTTAGGTGGATAAGACAAACAAATTCTGATAGCAGTGCTATCAAATCCACAGCTAACACCTGTCTTACCATCTCTATTTCAAATGGAAATTGAATGATATCAGCAGCCTGATGATTAACTTATTGGGCATAATCACAAGACAAACTGCACATCTAAGAGAAGGACTTCCTGCATCTCTTCAGAATAAGAATACTCTTGAATTGAACTCTCCTGCATATTAATACTGAGGATGCGCATAACTGAATATACACGCTTCCTTTCTTCAGAGATGCTCACAGCACTTCACAGAAATTCGAGCTCCCTTTCTCCCCTCAATAAACCTTCTAAGTAGGCAAATTAGATTACTTCTGAGGCACTTCAGGATTTTTGCATATGTGATCGCTTTATCCTCTCAACATCTCTGGAGTCAGAATGCAGGTAATGCAAGGAGGCTCTATTTTCCTTTGACAGAGATGGGATTTGAGGTGAGTAGATGCTTTTGAATTCCTGCACTTTGCACATTAATCAGGGGGGAAATCAGAATTAGAAAAGAGATTTCTGACTACAAGTTCAGGTCAAAGAGACTGTCATCAAGATCATTTCAATTTAAGTTAATTTGTAAAAAATCACTGTGAAATACTGAGACTGTGCTCAATATTGGATAATAGTTTAACAACATGAATGTAGTGAACAAAATCTGCTTTATTCTCTAATAATATTTGACATGTTCTTGAGTTTTCACGTTTATTTTTGTTGTTGTTCGTTTGTTTTTGCGATATGTGGGCGTCTTACTGTTGTGGCCTCTCCCGTTGCAGAGCACAGGCTCCGGATGTGCAGGCTCAGCGGCCATGGCTCACGGGCCCAGCCGCTCCGCGGCATATGGGATCTTCCCAGACCGGGGCACGAACCCGTGTCCCCTGCATTGGCAGGCAGACTCTCAACCACTGCGTCACCAGGGAAGCCCTTGAGTTTTCACGTTTTAATCACAGGTTTTGGATTAATTGTTCTTTTATTATAACAGAGCCATACAAAATAATCCTCCATATGTAATATCTAGAAAGTTTTCCTGATGGTATAATAATTTTAAAAATAGGGAAATAAAAAAGTATCTGTAATTTTAGTTCAAGAAAAATCCTAATTTTCCCCATTTTCTTCCTTGGTTGTTGGATAACAAAACTTAACAGTTTATAGGCATCATATATGACATGACTTTTCAGACTTATTCTTCAACTTGAAAGGAAGACTTTGTTTTTCTTTTGTGTTTTCCTTCAGTCCTGTTTTCTAGGCACATCTTCCTACTTGCACACGTTGATGGTTTACAGCCTTTCCCTTTTTCCTCACCACCAAAAAGTCTGCCCCTTTCCTTCAGGGAATTCTGTCCTTGCGTTCGGTGGGTCGCCTCCAGCCTGGGAGGACTGTTTACATTTGGGGCACCAGTGGACCATGGTGAGCCCCTCTGTTGCAGGCTTCGTTGGGGAACAGGGGGTGTTTGAGTAACAAGGACCACAAGCTGGGGGGCTTAAAACAACATGAATTTATTCTTACTCTTCTAGAGGCCAGAAGTCTGCAGTCAAGGATTGCTGGCTGGATCCTTCTGGAGGCTCCAAGGGAGGAACTGCCACGCATCTATCTCTGTCCCCATCTCTGCCCCCACCAGCACAGGCAGCTGTCCCTCTGTGTCTGTCTTCACACGTCCTTCTTAAAAGGACACGAGTCTTCAAATCTGGGGCCCACCCTAATCCATTATGACCTCATTCTAACCCGATTCCATCTGCAAAGACCATACTTTCAAATAAGGTCAAATTCACAGGCACCAGAAGATAGAACTTTAACATACCTCTTTGTGAGGCATCCTTCAGCCCACAGCAGAAAGAATGAGAAAAAACAAAAGCTCATTTGCAAAGGAAAGTTACCTGACAACTCCACAAAATTCAGGGGTTCTAAGACTAAAGAAAACAAGCTACATGTTTTCAAAGCAACCTCAAGAGGCAAAGCAGGTGTCTGTCATACGTGAGCAAAAAGGAGGCTTAAGAAGGAAAAGCAGACAGACAGGTGGGCTCTAGGAGGGGGAGCTGTAAACATAATTGTCTCCAAAAGCAAGGTTGTCCTGACTCATGTACCCATGAAATTTGGGGAAACCACCTAATCTGGGATCAAACATGGCCCCAGAAATGAAAGTTAAAGTTCTTATCTCTCAACTCTCACTCATCCTGTAGTCTTGATTGCATGTTGGTTTTAATAAGAAAATTAAACATTATTTTCAACTAAAGATAGATGTAGTCAATTACTTTTTATTTTTTAATCAATAAATGGTTTGGGTCTCCAGCAAAATGAAGATTTTGAAAACTGATGTTCAGCCTTCGTGACACAATGGTTATGTTTAACTTTTATCCCCAAAAGAGGTTCCATTGGGTCTAACCTAGACAGTGCTTCAGAATGATGGAGAACAGAGTTACTGAACTTTCAACAAATGTTGACAATCCTGTCTCTTAACCTTAAGCAGAAACCTGGGGAGAAATGCTCACAGCCATGGAGCAACTTTTCTTTTCCCTACGTTGTTTGGAATCCTGTCATCGCTATCATTGGATGACAATATTGTAATGGACACCTCAGCAATTTATGCCAATGCCTTAGTTTTTCTTTCTGCTTTAGTTTAAATTGCTTTATATTATCTTTCATTAAACTGTAAAATTTAAAACAAATATATCTCACTAATGTTATAATAATTTTGCATGCACCTGGATACTTTACTGGAGAGTTCTTTGTATAACCCACTACCTATTGATGCAATAATCTATTTATTTATTTACATGAATCTATTATTTCAGTGGCAATAATAGCTTCATATCTTAGCTGTTTTCACAAATTTTTTAAGTGAAATATTTAGTAAAGTTGTTATATTTTTACATTCCTGTTTCTACCCATCCAATTTGAACAGATTTTTTTCTTTTCCTTTCTTTCTTTCTTTCTTTCTTTCTTTCTTTCTTTCTTTCTTTCTTTCTTTCTTTCTTTCTTTCTTTTCTTTCTTTTTTTAATTTTTCTCATAGAACTGGAGTTCTACTCCTTGGCAAGAAACTCAGTGATCAGAACCCAGTAATCAAAAAATCGGACAGGGTATAATTTTTAATGACAAATCATGTTAAATGTGTTCCCAATTTTCCTTCCAGGTTTTTGCTGAATACATAACCTTTACATGAACTTACCTCATTAATCTTATGGGGAAAATGTAGCTACTTCATATGTGGGATTAAGAAAAATAATTATTAGAGTTCTTCGCCACTCTGGTGTGCTTAACTCTCAAGAAATGTAAGAGTACAGGTGGTACACGTCAAATTCCATTATTGTTATTTCTGGACATAACTTCCTAGAAGTTATTCCTTCACCCAATTTCTTTGTGCTATGCAATGGGACAGCCAACGCTGCAGTAACTCAGCCTCAAATGTGGCCAGCAGTTGCCTCCTTAACTGTCATTTCTCCTTTAAGTGGTTTGGGTGCGCAAGAGGAGACAGAAGAAACTAACTTTGCTGTGAAATGAATGTGTGATCATTGGTTCAATGGAGACTTTCATCTTTTGATTGTAAAGCAGACAGATATCAACATAAATTATGTTTTAATATCTACAAACAATTCTTTATTTCCTGGAAGCTTTCTTGGGAAAGGTTCCATCAACATTTTCCTTGTTAATAAGCATCTCACAGTGATACTGGGACTGGTTCAAAGTCAAGCATATTCCATGGAGGGGATGCTGCCCTCTAACCCTCAGCAGGTACCCCAGATACTCCCAGCATCCTATTTAATGGATGCAAAACCACATACAAAATTATCAAGAATGGTTGTGTTCTTCTAATTTCCCAAATTGGCAAGTACATTTGGCACATTAGTGATAAGAGATGCTAGGAATTTAAACTACAAAGCTATGAACCTCAACAAAATGGTACAAGAGGAGAAAGGGAAAGCCTTGTATATCATCTTCCCATTTAGAATAAGCAGATTCTGCTCATGGTCTTATCTGACAAGACTACCACTGTTAAGTCAATTTTAAGAACCTCTACTTAGGGGTCCTTGTGCTAATAAAAAAATATATGTTCAAATTGAATAAAAATATGATGGTTGCAAAAATTGACAAGAACATCTGGAAAAGGTTTTTGTTCTCTCTTGAAGGCACATGGATTCAATCTTAGCAGGCAGGTAAAGCTTGAGATAATCAAAAGGATGTAAAGAAATTAAAGGCAGTCCCACTGGATTGTTTTCCCTGAAAATGTTTAGACTGTACACAAAATCTGTGAGGGCAGAGACCACATCTTGTTTATTTTGCAATTCGCAGTGCCTGGCCTCGGATGACACTCAGGTGCAACTTACCTATGAGTGTTTAATCGATGAAATACACAAGTATGCAAGTTTTCAGACGACTGCAAATAATGAGAAGTCCTCAGTCTTCATCTGTTCCTTTCTTCAACAAATGCTCATTGTGCATCTACTGTGTGACTGGTCGTTACTCTTGCCACGAAATATAACACAATGAAGAAAAATGACAAAAAGAGAAAGAAAAGAAAAGAAAACAAGCCCAAACAAAAACAAACAAACAAAACCCCTGTTCCCCCATGGAGCTTATCTTCTAGAGGAAAGACAGAACATAAGCACAATAAATCAGCAAAACACATGTCATACATTAGACAGTGCTGAGAATTATAAGAAAATTCAGCAGAAATGAGGCTAGGGAAATCTGAAAAGAGAATGCACAATTTTATACAGGCTGGAAAGAAAAGCTGGGATGAGAAGATGCCATCTGAGCAATTATTCGAAGGTAGAGAAAGAGAGAGTCACTTGGAAATGAGCCTTTTGAGCAGAGGGAGTGATGCCCCCCCAAGGCGCCAGCCTGGGGCCCCGAGATGGGTCCAAGGGTGTGTACGGAGGCAGATGTGTCTGCTGCAGAGCCTGTAGGTATGAAGTGACAGTGGTGAGACGGGAGAGGTAGAAGGAAGGTCACATCCGCCCTGGATATTTGATACTTCACCCTCCTCAGAGTCCAAAACAGAACCCTCCACCCTCCTCCCCAAAATCCGTGGCACCTACAACCTTTCTCTTGTCAATCTGCCACAAAGTCGCCTTTCTAGTGGCCCACGCCAAACCAATGGGCAGTATCTTCCTTTTTCTCACCTCGCACATCTAAATCCTGCAGAAAATCTGTTGCCTTGACTTTCAAAGTACCTCCAGAGCTGGACCACCCTTGAGCCCTCAGGGCTCCCACGCTGGCCCCAGCAATCATCCCCTACAGCTGCTGTAACTCCTGCCTCCACTCTGGACACCACCTCTTCCCTCCCTGTTCTTTGGAGCCTGTTCTCTGAGAGCTGTCCTTGTCAAGGTCAGTGAGGTTGCGTCAGTTCTCTGCTAATGGCAACAGACCCCTGTCTCCCTGGGAGGGAGGGCAAAGTCCCTGAAGACCTGTAGGCCCTGTGTGATTCTTCACCTGTGTCAATCAAGGCCCCAGCAGGATACAGGGACACACTCAGATTAGACTGATTTAAGGAGGGTTTACCCCGAGGACTCTTTACAGAAAGTGTGAGCAGGTGAGAAGGAACGCCCAGCAGCTGGGTGGTGTGTGGGACCTGGAGGGACACTGATACCCACCCACCCGGTGCCCCCCGGCCTCGCACACACACCTCGACCTGGGAGGAGGGCAGGGCAGCAAGGGGGTGGAGGGGCTGCCTTGATAGAGGCCTCGGCCTTTAGCAAAGAGGCAGGCAGGGGACAGTGGCCTCACAGGGCATGAACTGAGAGACAGGAACCCAGAAAGAAGCAGATGGCAGGGCCAAAGTGACGGACGTGGCCTGTGGGGCAACAAGCAGGGTGACGAGGGTGGGTCCCCAGGACACTCCCTGTCTGCAGCAGCTGTGCTGATTTCCATGATTGGTCAGACGCCCGCCTACAGGCCTTTGCACTGGCTGTTCCTCGCCCTGAACTCACTTCCTCCTGAGGTCCTCGGGGCCATGTGGTTGTCCAGTGCCACCTTCTGAACAAGGATACTTCAGCCGCTTTCCTTCAAGTTCAAAACTGCCCTCCTTACCCTGTCAGCCCAGTGCCTCAGTCCCAATCTTCCTTAATGTGTCCACCTTTGCTTCTTTCCAGATTTCTTCTCAAGCTCTGAAAAGATCCTCTAAAATGTATTTACAGACTATGGAGGTTGTTCATTGTCAGCCTCCCCCTGCTAGGATGTTCCCCACGGACTCCATCAGAAACACTGAGGACCACGTGATGACGGGGGCAGCTAGACTCTTCCTGGCCCCACAAGGAAGGGCCCACAGTTCATCCTCAGCTGTCTTGGTGGTAAGCCAAAGTCCCAGGTGCAATCAGGAAGCAGATAGCTCAGTCTGTATAATGTTTGGTAGGCAGTCATTTTTCACATACCTGGATATTTGGGGAAGTTATTAACAGATAGTAAAATTTCAGTGGAATAAAGATCCACCAAAAGCTACAGCAAATTTTAGTCTTAAAATTACAAGGATAAAAATAATTGAAGGAAATATTGTAACAGGCAGGACAACGTGAATATGTTAGCTTACAAAGCAAAAGGGACTTGCAGATGAGCTGTGATGACAGATACTGAGATGGGAAGATTCTTCCGCCTATAGTCCATGTAATCGCAATATAGTCACCAATTACCGTATTGATCACAGTTAGTCAGGAATACAATTATTATACAATACATATTATGCAAGATATGATGATGACAGTATAAGCACCAAGGTCTTTATAAGAGAGGAGCAGGAGGGTCAGAATGAGAGGGGATGTGATGATCTGGTGGAGTATGGGGTGACCTGGGGCCGTGAACCAAGGGATCCAAGGGCCTTGAGAAGCTGAAAAAGGCAGGACATAGATTCTACCCTGGAGCCTCCAAAGGGAATGCAGCCCTGCAGTCATCCTGGTTTTAGCCCAGTTGTTAACTCAGGTTCATGTGCTGGACACAGGGTGAGGCCAAACAGACTGAAACGTAGGAGTTTGGAGCAGAGAAAGGTTTATTGCAAGGCCATGCAAGGAAATGAGGTGGCTTATGCCCTAAAATGCCTCGTGCTCCCTGAAGAGTTTTGGCAAAGCATTTTTAAAAGCCAGGTGAGCGGGAGGGGGTCTCAGGGTAGGTGATCCGCTTGTGCACAATTCTCTGACGGGCTGATGGTGAGGGAACAGGGTGGTGTCACAGGGGTTCACGTTATCAGTCCTTAGGCTGCAGGAGCCCTGGGGCTATGTGCTCAAGGTCATCAAGTTGCTAACATCTTCCATTTGCTGGGTGTTTTTCACATCTGCCAAACAACTCAGGAAATTTGCATCAATTACTATTATCTGGATACTTCAGAGAGGAGCTAAAGAAGCAGATATGGGCGAAAGCCTGTGCTGGGAAGGCCCCCATGGCGTCCTGCTCAGTTACAATGAGGCCTATTTTGGACTTTTTTTTTTTTTGGTACGCGGGCCTTTCACTGTTGTGGCCTCTCCCGTTGCGAGCACAGGCTCCGGATGCGCAGGCTCAGCGGCCATGGCTCACGGGCCCAGCCGCTCCGCGGCATGTGGGATCCTCCCGGACCAGGGCATGAACCCATGTCCCCTGCATCGGCAGGCAGACTCTCAACCACTGTGCCACCAGGGAAGCCCACAAAGCACATTCTTTGAGACGAGAAAAACACCTCATCTGCAAACTCCTTGCCTCAGGGTTAGAGGGCGAGAGGGTTACAGTAGAAATCAGGCTCCATGACACCTGTGCCAATGCCCACCTGCTCCAGTCTGCACACCTGGTGAAGAATGCACTTCTGGTTATGTGTTAATCTCCACCTTTCACTCCTAAATGTAGATGAGGGTCTCTTCTTCATCTCCCACTATACTCACCGCTATGATGACCTCATCCTGACTTGTAGCTTAAACACCATCTGTATATTGATGACGCCTCCATTTATATCCCTTCAAAGCACCTTCCCATTTACCCCAAATGTCTAATCAGGTCCTCAAACTTAAAAATGTATCTACTTAAATATTAGGCTAATTATCAACAAAGATTCAGCCCTGGTCTGCCCCAGAGTCAGGGGAGTAGAGCTCTCTGTGTGAGTCGATGGGTGAGTTCACTGCAGGGATGAAGAGGATATGAGTTTACATGGGGGATTTTGGGCTTCACCATCATCCCTCAAACACCACAAGAAACCTAAAAGCATGTGTGATTCCTATGAAAATAGATCAGTTTTTTCTTTCTTTTTTTTTTTTTTTTAATTTGGTATTAGGATACTCAGATTTATCCATTTATTTAAAAGTTATTCTTTTGGTGCCCATGCTCTCCAGGCATGGTACCGGATATAATAGAGCTATAATAGCTTTGTTTTGTAATAAAAGAAAAACCATGATATAATACATTTTTTGTTATTATTGTTGTTTAACAGAACAGTATCCCAACTGAGAAATTTGTATTTATTTATTTGCTTTTAATTTTTTTGAAGATCCACATGAACTTATTTACAAAACAGAAATAGACTCACAGACATAGAAAAAAAAAACAAAACAAAACTTATGGCTACCAAAGGGGAAAGGGGCAGGGAGGGATAAATTAGGAGTTTGGGATTCACAGGTACACACTACTATATATAAAATAAACAACAAGGACCTACTGTATAGCACAGGGAACTCTACTCAATATTTTGTAATAGGGGAAAAGAATCTGAAAAATAAAACACACACACACACAAATATATGTAACTGAATCACTGTGCTATACACGTGAAGCTAACATGACATTGTAAATTAACTATACTTCAATAAAATTTTAAAAAATAAAGAAAAAGGGAAATACTCCTTTAAGAAAAATCAACTGCCCTGTACACCTACTCTTCTGATAAGGCTGCTACACACTGGCCCTTCTCACGAGGAGATTCTGGCTCTCCACCTTAACCTTCCTTAGTCACAGTTGTAGGAGAGGTGAAAATTCTCCAGATGCTAAGTGTTTATTAAGCCAAGGCCTTCTAATTCTGAAAATATCACACAGTCTACTATTTTCAAAAAATGTTAAAAATAGCTTTTGACTATAGACATAAAGAGTTTATGGAAATAAGAGTTTTTAACCTTTGTACACTACAGGCAGAAAAGTGGAAAGAGAAAAACTGTTTATATTTGTACTTTAATATGTCAATCATAAACATCCATATCATAGGCGGTAGTATCCCATGTGTATGTTTAATTCTAATGGTAATAACATGAACTAATTTTGCCAAAAGAGCTCTTTAATTATCTCTATTGGAGAAACTTCAGCAAAAGGCAAAGTTCAAATACCAAGCTAATATAGTGATTGAGAAAAGCTTAATGCCTAAAACCAGTGAAATAAATTTAGATTTGTTATGGGTAATAATGGGTAATCACAATCATTCCAATGTATTCCATGATGGCATAACATTACATAAGCTACATTATATTTGTTGTGAACATCTGGCATACTGTACGCTATTCAGATAATTTTAATTAAACCAGCCTCCAAGCGCCCATATAAAGCGATGGTGGCTCCGAAGAGAACAGTCCAGAGTGTTCACGAATGACTCAGCCTTAGAGGCTGTCAACTTTGAGGTTAGTACCTGTTCCGAAACAGAACAGGGCCCTATGGTCTACACACCCCATGTCCTCAGCCTGCCTTTTGTCTGTGGAAAAACTTTAGCCAAATAATAAGTTTAATGAGAGAAGTGAGAAAATGCAGAAGCAAAGAAAAACAGTCAAACAGAACAAAACAATAATAGTTTAGTCAGTAAGCAAAGTCAAGCTCCTTAATTCCTCCTCAAGGGCTATAGATAATATTCTGAGCCACATTCTGTGAGCTGTCTTATAGACACTGAGACCCCCACCAGGTGGACAAAGTTAACTACATGATGACCAGACTGTAGCCATGACCTAAGCTGCCGCAATTATGAAAATTGGCCTGACTTTGGAACTGAAGACTAATTGTACTTAAAACCATCAAGGTGATGCTGATCAGACTAACATGTGACCCAACTTCAAGACGACCGTGAGAGGTGACGGTGGTGACGGTGCTGTTCCTGCACGTAGCCCCCTCCCTCCATCTATAAAAGCTCTCTTGTCATTGAGGGGAGTCGGCTTTCAGACAGGAATCCACCGTCCTCCCTCCACCAGGTTGCCGGCATCCAAAACAAAGCAGAGTTTCCTTTCCACCAACCTTGTTCTCCATTGGGTTTTGAGTGGTGAGCAGACAGATCCCACTTTCGGTCAGAATTCCTTTTCCACAAGAGGGATGTAGGATAATTGCTGAATGCCCCTAACTTCAGACCTGGTACAGTAAACTCTAATGTGTGTAGCTCTTGGTCCAGACACCTAAAAGTCAGTACATGACAGACATTCCATTCACTGAGTATGGCACCTTCAGGGATTTGTGTAGAGAAAACCAGGGGCTTCTAACCACTTTGTGTGGAGCTGTCCCTCTTCTTTCTCCCACTAGTGGGCTATTATTCTAAGTCGCATGAACAGGCAGGGCGGGCGAGGATGTTCCTGCTGGCACTGTCTCCCAGCTTGCCTCTTTGTGAGTGAGGATGGAAGGTGTGGAAGGGATATGAGAGAGAGGTTGGGCAGTCGGTACAGACTGAGATATTGCTGAGCAAAAAATATTTCCTGAATCCCACTACATGTCTGGTGCTCTTCAAGGTACTAGGAACACAGCAATGAGCAAAGCAGACAAAAGCCCCTCCGTACTGGCACTTACCCTAAAGTGGGGAGGAAGGCAATGTGTAAAATAAATGAGAACATGTGTTAGTAACACGGGCTAAGGAGAACAAGAAAGTGGGAGAAGAGGATGGGAACTGGAGAGAGTTGAAATAATACATGCAGGAGTCAGAAGATGACATCTGAGAGCATTTTTCTTCAAAAGTAATATTACATGAAAACCAATATAAAGACAGAAATAGCAGAGGTGACCTGGTTGAAGCATTGGATGGAGCTCAGAACCTGACACCTTGGACTCCTAACATCCCCCAGATGCTATTCATGAAAAAACACAACAGGTAGATATTTTTTCTTCAACACTTTTCTCTTCAGCTACATTTTCCCCAAAATATTTTGAAAACACAGACCTATTGTGTGAAATTCACAATGACATCCATCCAACTGGTAAAATAATAAGATTTTGAAAAGTTCAGGGGAAAATAAAAATATGATTTTACGGACAGAGACCACTGGTAACCCATGGTCATATAGCACAGTTTTTTTAAATCTCCGGAGCATGGCTCACACCCTGAGAAAGACTGCCAGAGGGCCAAAGGTCAAAATGAAATGGACAGAATTCATTGATTTTTCATCTGTTTAAAATTAATACAAAGAACTTGCTGAACTTATAAGCTCATAGAATTTCCTTTCAAACATAGAGGTGTCAAAAGAAATTAAGATGAACAAGTATATCCATTTTCAAAAGTTAGTAAATTGCAGGATTTTTTGAGTGATATTATTGCCATTGATTCACAGCAGATTTCTAGAACAATTGTTAGGTTGGTCATTTGTGGGCAGTTAGAAAACTGGCAGAAGTCACCGAAGACTGGAGAGGATTCCCAAGAAATGAGTCTTGTCCAAGGACCCCCACCTCTGTTTTCATGAGGTCCAGAGTATGGAACAGCCAGTTCTGTGGACACAACTAAACTGACTTCTCCAAAACACATGACACAGTTGTCCATGACACCATTTAGAAATGTATATGGAATAAGTCACATACTTAGAGTTCATTGGGAGAATGTGTTGCTCCTTACAAAACTGTTCTCAAAAAACATTAATTGATCAAAATCGATACAGATGACTAGCAAATTGCTACTAGGCTCTGTTTTTGAAACAATCATATTCACATCATTATCCATGACTCAAAGGAATATCTTAAAGATATTTTTATTAAATGTGTGTCTAACCAAATCCAGAAAGACCTGAAAACACAGCAGCTGATTCGAGCAGGAATTGTAACTTCTCGACAGGCAGGAACCCAGAATGAAGGGCAGATCAAATACCCCATAAATGTGAGGGAACTCTTTTCTCACAGGCTTAGATGGAGACCATGACTTTGCTGGCGAATTAAGAACTTGAGGGGAGGAGGAATTGGAGGAGAGGACGTTCTAAGTGGCACATTATCTTTAGACAGAAAGATCGTTTATATTGAAGATGAGGTTGGAGAGGTGGATTGGACCAAAGAGGAAAGAAGTGAATTGAATGTCTCCGTATCACGTGGCACTCAATCCAGAAGAGAGTAGCCATGGAGGTTGTGGCAAGGTGCAATCTGCATATGCTCTTGCCTTATCCAGAGAAAGCTCAAGATCTTTCTCACAGAAAAAAATAAAATCAGGTTCTGTTTGCTTTTGTATGTTAACCATCAAAGGGAAATTTAAAATAACTGCACAAAGATGAAGGAATTATGTTGCCTGATGACATTGGTAGCAACGGGCATTGTTGCATCAGATAAGATGATCCTTTCCCTACACCATACAGACCTGGAGCTGGCCCCCTACATGAGCTCTGTAAGAGACAGCCAGCTAGGGCTCCCGTGGACTTTCAGAATCCAAGCAGCTTCTGGGAAGGAAGGTCAAGAGGCAATTAGAGCAACCTGACACGTTTTTCATAGCTCTTATCCTTCTGTTTACCCACGTATTGTCCTGACAATAGATCACTACACAGGGCTGGATCTCTTCCAGTCTTAACAGCCAGCAGCCTGCATCCTTACCAGTGGAGATTTGAGATTATCTTTCTGTCTCAAGCAATGCAGCCTAAACCTCTGGCAGCAAGTGTCTCTTGGAAATCAAGACACTGACCTCAATGTGTCCTTTTGATGACAATCCACTCTTTCTATGATTCCAGGGAGTCATGTTACTCCTTTCAAAAATAGCTCCTGGCCCTCCAGAGGCTCTGGCTGTTATCTCCTTCTCAGACATCCTCCCTCCTCCAGCACTCACCCGTCCCCTGAAAGGCCAGTCTGACTCAGCTCCAGCGGCTGTCTCACCCCTCCTGCAGGTCCTCCCTTTGCCCTTGAAATGAAAGACAAGGCAATAAGGATCTAGTCAGACCTCATACAATGATCCCGCTGGCCGGAATCCAGAGCAGAGCAGAAGGACCACACAGGCAATTCAGTTGGTAAGAAATGCTGATAGCTCTGAGCTGGTGTCCACCTGTGGGGGATGGTAGGATGGAGACAAAGCACCTGGGGATTCAGCGTTGCCTATTGATCCATCTGCGAGAAGGTGACGGAAACCCATCTTGCTTTTCTGGCATCAGCTGCTCCTAACCCTCTGATGTTCTAGAAATCCTGGAGGTGAATCTCAGAGACCCACATCTCATGACAAGTGGGGCAAAATCCTGCCTGTTACACAGGGGAGCTTACAGCTCCATTCTGTATCAGGAGATGGTAAACAATTCTAAGACTAGTGGAATCTTCCTGAAAACAAATAAATTTTATAATGGTGCTCTGGTCAAGGATTTCTAATTTTTATTTATTTTTTTTTTTGCAGTACGCGGGCCTCTCACCGTTGTGGCCTCTCCCGTTGCGGAGCACAGGCTCCGGACATGCAGGCTCAGCGGCCATGGCTCACGGGCCCAGCCGCTCCACAGCATGTGGGATCTTCCCGGACCGGGGCACGAACCCGCGTCCCCTGCATCAGCAGGCGGACTCCCAACCACTGCGCCACCAGGGAAGGCCAAGGATTTCTAACTTTTGCTTCTGGCAGCCTCTTTCTGCAGCATGGAATTGGGCTGCCCTGTGTTTCTATGTTGTATAAATTTTCTTTCATATTAATGATTATATTTGCACTCAGGAAAAAAATAAGTGCAGTTACCCCAGTTTCAGAGAGTCAGGAAAACATATACTCATATTAATAAAATTTTAAAACAAAAGCAAAGGGCTTCCTTGGTGGCACAGTGGTTGAGAGTCCGCCTGCCAATGCAGGAGACACGGGTTCGTGCCCCGATCCGGGAAGATCCCACATGCCGCAGAGCGGCTGGACCCGTGAGCCAGGGCCACTGAGCCTGCGCATCCGGAGCCTGTGCTCTGCAACGGGAGAGGCCACAACAGTGAGAGGCCCGCGTACCGCAAAACAAACAAAAGCAAAATATGATAAAATTTATAATATCGAGTCTATTGTTTTAAAAATAATTTAGATACTTTTAAAAGGCAGTCAGAAATTTGGATGTTTTTTGGTGTTTTAATATTATCTTGAAGGCCTTAGTTTTTTTGTTTATGTACCGATAATTTGTCTACAAAATCCTGTAAAATAAAATTTTGATGCCATCAAAGTGTATTTTTCCCTTACATGCCTTTCAGAAATGTCTCAAGGCTCATATTTCACATTTAAGTAAAGAACTCTACTTTGGCCTTAGCTTTTACCCTACACTCAAAGGGAGAAGCCAGAAACTCAGATTTATGAAAATTTTTCTTTTGAAGTGTAGTTGATTTACAATATTGTGTTAGTGTCAGGTGTACAGCAAAGTGATTCGGTTATACATGTATGTATATATCTATATATTTTTTTTTATTCTTTTCCATTATAGTTTACTATAAGATGCTGAATAAAGTTCTCTGTGCTCTACAACAGGACCTTGTTGGTTACCTGTTTTACAGATGGTAGTATGTATCTGTCAATCCCATGCTCCCAGTTTATACCCCCCTTCCCCTTTGGCAACCATGAGTAGAGTCATGAGAACTTTGGATGAGAGCTTATAGAATTAAATTTTCTCGAAATCTTCAGGAGTGATTTCTGTGAGAACAGCCTGAAATAGCTGACGCTACTTTCATTATATATGAAGAGTACATACAATGGTGTATGGCTGAGGCTGATTGTGTGGGGCTAGACTTAACCCTTGTCCGCTAGATGGCCCGTCTCCACTTTTGCACTCTCTCTTCTTCCTGTGTGCAAGAGTCCACCCCCATATGTGGGGGAAAGTGCTGCTGACCCAGCCTTCAAGGCTTCTCTTAAATCCCCCCTTCTAGGGCAAGCCTGTCATGTCCTTGGTATTTTCAGGAAGCCCTCCATCTTCACCTGCCCTCCAGTCAGCCACTGACATCACCATCTTCTAGACCTTGCTGTCCCCAGGTAAGACATCAGTCCCCCCCACCCAAGCCTCCAGCCCTGCAGCCAATGCCCCCCCCAACCCCTGACATTGAGCCCTGCCATGACCAGCAGGCCCACCCTCACCTGCAGAGCATTTACTGTCTGATTCTACTTACAGTTTACAAGGCAAGCAGCACTGCTTAAATTCCCACACCCCTTTGCCTACAGACTGAGGTTTACTCAACCACGTCTCCTCTCAGGGAAGGGAGTTCAGTGACTGGAGAAAACCCCAACTGGGCACCATGTGGAGAATGACCCCCTCACTTAGCTCTGGGTCTTGTCTCTGACCAGGCCCCCCACCTTTTCCTCAGTGGCTCAGGAAATGAGCACCGCCTTGTCCGCTCCAAGACATGGTCTCCAACTCCTGCTCAGCTACACCGAAAATACTGTGCACAGGGAGAGCATGGGGCCCTTTCAAAGACTTTTAAAAATTTTATTAAATTGAAATATGAACAGAACACTGTAATTGTGTATAAGTCCAGGTCCTCTGAGAAGCAAACACTGAGAGGAATAAACAAGAAAGGACTTTATTAGGAGAACTGAGTGTGAGAGGAAATGAAGGGGAGGCATGAAACCCAGCATGACCCAGTGGGGCTCCTGGGCACGAAAAGCCTTGCAAACAGTTGCTAATTGGGGAACAGGGATGCAGAGATAAGGCAGGAGCAGCCAAGAAACAATAGTGCAGCCTCGGAGCAGGGTCCTGGTCCCTCCTCAAGCGATACACATAACAATCTTTGAGCTGTTTACAGAACTAAAAGCCCCAACAAACGGAAGATGTTAGCATTTGTCATTCCAGGTTAAGGGAACCAGAGAAGCCCTTCAAGGGACCACCTGAGACCAGATTAAAGGAGTGCAGGCCCTGTATACACCCTGATTCTTACCAGCAACCCCACCCTTGAACCATTGCTATAAAATTCCTTACCAAATCCCTCCGGGTTGGGACACACAGTTTTGAGGGGCACGAGCCTTCAATGGCCCCCTTTGCCTGGCAAAGCAGCAAAGCTGTTCTTCACCCAAAACTCCGTCTCTGAGATTTGATTCGGCACCTGTGCACAGAGGCTGAGTTTTCAGCATCAGGCAGAGGAGGCTGGGGTGGTAGACCACAGAAAGGCTGACCCCAGGGAGGACGAGGGGGAGAAGGGTCAGGAGGCACCCTAGAGGGCCCTGGGGATGTCCTTTCTTCAGGAAAGTTCTCACCTTAGCATTGCTCTGGTTCAGCCAGGGCTAGTGACAGCCTGTGGGAAGCTTGTCCTCCGAGCACAGGAGGGTACGGATTTCGGAGCTCGGCCAGAGTCCCACTGTTGCAGCACTGGGAGAAACACTCTCGTGGCCTCTACAAACCATAACATCTTTCTCTTGACCTCTGTGCACCCCTTTCTATGACCTCCTCCTTAAAACCCTCCACTTGGGCTTCCTTGGCCTGGTTCACTCTTTCTTTCTCTCCATACTTTCTAGTTGTTTCTCACTCTGCTTGTTATTTTTGGATGTCAAAGCTGTGACTTAAACTCACACCAGTTCTATCACTGTCTATCTGGATATAAAATTATACTATCTAATTTCAACAAGCTCTTTAATACTCTCTTCAGAATCCAAGTAGCCAACTAATGGGAAATGATGACAAACTTGAGGCTTACTTTCCAATGTATATAGTCTGCTTCTTTATTTTTTGCATTTTGTTGGCTCAGACCCCCAGAAAAATGTTTAAAAGCAGGCATTGTTTTCTTGGTCTTAACGTGGAATTTCACTAGTTTTTCCCTGTTAATTATGTTTCATACTGAATTCTAATTTGTTTACCTTTTCATGTAATAAAAGATTCTGTGTCCAGTTTTCTGAGAGTAGCTATCAGAAATAAACGCTAAAAACTATCAAATACCTTTCTTTTTATCTCTTAACAAGATCAAGCAACACCCGCTCATTTGAACTATTAGGATAGTAACATATTTTCCTAGAAATACCCTTTAATTGTTTATAGTGTATTTATGTTTAACTTACATATTATTTAGTATTTTCAAATTTGTACTTTTAACAGAGCATGGTTTAGGCTTTTCCTTGACAACATTTGAGATTCATGTTAGATTGGCTTCAAAAAAGTGAGTTATAACTCATTCATTTTATGAAAGTTGATAACATCATTATCTGTCCCAGAGATAGTTTTTACAACTTTCCCCAAATTCCTCTGACTCTGATGCTTATTTAGGGAGGTGGGGAATAGTGAAAATAGTCAGTGTTGTCTATGTTATTAGGATATTCAGTTTTCCTGAAGAAATAGCTTTATTACCATTTTGCCAAGTTCTACATAAAATCCTATTCAAAATTGTATTGTATTTATATTACACTGAGGACTAATTTTGGAATAATTGACATTTTAAAGACATATTATTTTCTATTGGGAAATGTTGCCTCTCCTTGTATGGATTCATCTTCTTTTATGTGATTTAGCAGACTTCCTCTATCTTGTATATATAGGTCCTTCATTTCTGTGGTTAAGTTGATTTCTAAGTAGTATGTATTTTTGTTGCTACTATGAACAGATTTTTTTGCATAATATTTAATATGGTCATTTTGAAATCAGGGATTTTTTTGGGGGGGCTCTTTTTTATTTTATTTATTTATTTAATTTTTTAAACAGCTTTATTGGAGTATAATTGTTTTACCACAGAGTGCTAGTTTCTGCTTTATAACAAAGTGCATCAGTTATACATATACATATGTTCCCATATCTCTTCCCTCTTGTGTCTCCCTCCCTCCCACCCTCCCTATCCCACCCCTCTAGGTGGTCACAAAGCACCGAGCTGATCTCCCTGTGCTATGCGGCTGCTTCCCACTGGCTATCTACCTTACGTTTGGTAGTGTATATATGTCCATGCCACTCTCTCACTTTGTCCCAGCTTACCCTTCCCCCTCCCTGTATCTTCAAGTCCATTCTCTAGTAGGTCTGTGTCTTTATTCCCATCTTGCCCCTAGGTTCTTCATGACCTTTTTTTTTTTTAGATTCCATATATATGTGTTAGCATATGGTATTTGTTTTTCTCTTTCTGACTTACCTCACTTTGTATGACAGACTCTAGGTCCATCCACCTCATTACAAATAACTCAATTTTGTTTCATTTTATGGATGAGTAATATTCCATTGTATATATGTGTCACATCTTCTTCATCCATTCATCCGTCGATGATGGAC
Organism: Phocoena phocoena; assembly: GCF_963924675.1. Lineage (NCBI taxonomy): Eukaryota > Metazoa > Chordata > Mammalia > Artiodactyla > Phocoenidae > Phocoena > Phocoena phocoena. The sequence goes on along the minus strand of NC_089221.1, from coordinate 3,417,420 downwards.
ACTTAGGTTGCTTCCATGTCCTGGCTATTGTAAATAGAGCTGCAATGAACATTTTTGTACATGACTCTTTTTGAATTATGGTTTTCTTAGGGTATATGCCCAGTAGTGGGATTGCTGGGTCGTATGGTAGATCTATTTTTAGATTTTTAAGGAACCTCCATACTGTTCTCCATAGTGGCAGTATCAATTTACATTCCCACCAACAGTGCAAGAAGGTTCCCTTTCGTCCACACACTCTCCAGCATTTATTGTTTCTAGATTTTTTTATGATGACCATTCTGACCAGTGTGAGATGATATCTCATTGTAGTTTGGATTTGCATTTCTCTAATGATTAGTGATGTTGAGCATTCTTTCATGTGTTTGTTGGCAATCTGTATATCTTCTTTTGAGAAATGTGTATTTAGGTCTTCTGCCCAGTTTTGGATTGGGTTGTTTGTTTTTTTGTTACTGAGCTGCATGAGCTGTTTGTAAATTTTGGAGATTAATCCTTTGTCAGTTGCTTCATTTGCAAATATTTTCTCCCATTCTGAGGGTTGTCTTTTCATCTAGTTTTTGATTTCCCTTGCTGTGGAAAAGCTTTTAAGTTTCATTAGGTCCCATTTGTTTACTTTTGTTTTTATTTCCATTTCTCTAGGAGGTGGGTTGTAATCATGGATCTTAACCCTACCAGTTGATCCTCTTGCATTTTTCAAATAGATGCATAATTTATTCACAAATAATAATTTATTTTTATGTATAGCATTTGTAATTTTTTTCTTTTCTCTAAGTGTAGACTGAAATATTCAAAATTGGCTTAAATAATCCTAGTAATAGGAATGTATGAAAGGTTTATCCTTAAGTATATAATAGCTCTTGGTTAAGAAAGATATTCCTTAACATATTTTTCAACTTTCTTTTTTATTATAATATATTAAGAGATTGATCTTGATTTTGAAGCAGGATAGAAGTTAAATTTGGGGGTTTGTAATCTCATAACTTTGCTCCTGGTAATAGTTCTCATTTAACCTCTGGTATTTACATTTCTGCACAGCACCATGCTTGGTTTTGAGGGTTTTCAGAAAGAGCGTATTGCTATATTTGACCTAATAGTATTGTATCTAGTATTTTGCATCTCCACGTGTAAGTGTGATTGGCTGTTTTTCTTCACTGGGTTTGCTTTGTCTTTCTGACTTCCAAACATTGGGATCAGGAGGCATTTACTCCTTTGATTTTCTGAAGATATGTAAGCAGATTGGGAACTTGCTGTTGATTTGGTTCGAAAACCTGCAATAATTCACACTTTAGTGGTCTGGGTATAGCAACTTGTTTTGTTGGTAATTCCTTGACAGCCTTTCATTTTTCCACAATTTAAAATTTTAATGCTTTGTTTTAAAATTCTAATCATCTTACATTGTGGTTAGAAATTTTCTGAACAGCCTTAGCAAGGTGTAATTGACATACACATTTAAAGTATACAATCTAAGTTTTGATATATGTACACATCCATGAAACCATCACCAGAATCAACATAGTGAATGTATTCATCCCTCCTGAATATCTTCATGCTGACTTATTCCTCCCTTATGTCCCTCACCACACTCTCCCCAGAATCCATTTTCTGTAAATATGAATCAATTTGCATTCTCCAGAGTTTTATAAATGAAATTGTACAGTATATACCCTTTTAATCTGGCTTCTTTTACTCAGCAAGGTTATTTTGAAATTCACCCATTGTCTTGATGCATCGATAGTTTATTCATTTTTATTTCTGAATAGTATTCCATGTCATGGATACACCACGATTTGTTTACCTTTTGATGAGCATTTAACTTGTTTCCATTTTTTGGCTATAGCAAACAAAGCTGCTAGGAACATTCATGTACAGGTAGATTTTTGTATGGACTATATTTCCTTTTCTCTTGGGTTAAAAGCTAGTAGTGGGATGGCTGGATCATATGATAGGTATTATTTATTTATTGAGAAACTATGACACTGAATTAATAGTACCATTTTACATTCTTACCAGCCATGAATGGGAGTCCAAGGCCCACCACACTGTCACCAAAAATTGGTATGACCAAGTGTTTTTAATCTCAGTTGTTCTAATGCATGTGTATTGTCATCTCATTATGGTTTTATTTTGCAACACCCTAATATACTGGGTCTTTCTTTCAGGCATTCTAGCTTCAGTCCCCACATTCTCAACCTAGGCTATGCCATACTGTCTCCTTAACCTTGTTTTTTATGAAAACATCATCAAATTAGCTGTGCTATACTTTTTCCTAGAACTTCTCAGTGTGAAAGTACAAGTATAACAAGGGTAGAAGTGTGGGTTTATCTAGAGCTGTGAATTGGCACAGAGAGAAGATGCAGGAGTGTATTTGAACTTAAAGGTATTATAACTTTGGACCATGGGTTTAATTCTGATAGAAAATAAGTAAAATGATCGTAGCTTAGAAGTCTATATGATATAGAACAATTGTTTTATCAGAGTTTCTTGAAATGGTTGGAAGAATGAGATAATTTTTCAAGAAGATTACAGACTAAGTCTAAGAGTAGGTTTTAGAATATTCAAAGAACAATGTACCTCTAACTTCTCTGGCATCTTCAAAAATATTTCTTCTTTGTCTTGAAGTTTGATAGATTTTCAATGGCAGGAAGGCTAAAAAGCTGAGAAGTGAACATCTCAGATGCATCTATCCTCTTGCGTCTGTTAAATGCAGACCCTAAAGTGTTAGTTAACAGAGATTCAGGTAAAACAAAAGCTTGTGTCTTATGCAACTTCAGGTCCCATCAGGGAGTAGTCTTGCTTTTACTCAAAAGGAGTCTTGGTGTACCTACAGACAGTCTTAGGATGTTAGTTAATTACTTCTGACCAGTTTATTTCCTCTATAAGAATGTTTGGTCCTTTGTCACTCTTCATAAATACTCAGGTGTCACTTCCCCCCCTCTTTTTGTTCTCCTACTCAGTTAGAGCATTTTTTCCACACTCTTCTCTTTGTTGAATCATAGGTAATTCTTCCATAACTGGGTTTCCCTGGATTGCATAATTAAAACTTCAAAAGATTGCCTTCTTTCTTCAAAAGGCTACTAAGGATGTCCAGCATAGCAAGGTTACTGTTGTACCCATTTATACCAGGTTTTCTCCATAATAAATAATGTATTGCAACCCTAATAACCCTTAATAAATGGATTGCTCTTCTTTTTTAAGCTTGTAAGCTTAATTCTAAATATCCAGTTTCTGTAGAACAAGAGCTACTCATGGGCTTCCCTGGTGGCGCAGTGGTTGAGAGTCCGCCTGCCGATGCAGGGGACACCGGTTCGTGCCCCGGTCCGGGAAGATCCCACATGCCGCGCAGCGGCTAAGCCCGTGAGCCATGGCCTCTGAGCCTGCGCGTCGGAGCCTGTGCTCCGCAACGGGAGAGGCCACAACAGTGAGAGGCCCGCGTACCGCAAACAAAAAAAAAAAAAAAAAAAAAAAAAAAAAAGAGCTACTCATAACTTTAATGTATAATTTAGTCACTAATAAGGCACACAACACATTTCTTACAAAAATATGATTCTTGTAGGCAGCTTCTAAAATGATCCTCAATAATCACTGCCTCCTGATAGCCACAGACTTGTGTGATTCCCTCTCCTTGAGGGAGGACTGGACCACCCCATCAAATCAACCTGGTAGAATATGATAAAGTCGAGGGGAGGTATTTGGTGACTGAACTGCAGATATTATGGCATCCATCTTTTTATCAGACTCTCTCTCATGCTGGCTTTGGTGTTGACCATGCCCACATGGCAAGGAAGTGAGATGGGCTCCTGGCCAAGGGCAAGCAAGGAACTTAACTTTTATCCTCGTGACACAGCTCAAAAGAAAACAGGGCCTGCCAACAGCCATGTAAGTCAGCTTGGAAGCAGATCCTTCCCCAGTTGAGTCTCAGATTAGACCCCAACCAGGGACAACACCTTTACTAAGGTCTTTGAGAGACTTAGGCAGAGGTCCCAGCAGAGGCATGCCTAGATACTTGACCCACAAAACTCTAAGACCAGAGTGTGTCTTGTTCTAAGCCACTAAACTTTATAATAATTTGTTCTGCAGCAATATGTAAGTAATACAATATCACACTTCTATTTTTTATTAGCTGCTTTTAAAATCAATTATCATAGAGACAACTCACAAGATGTAAAGTTCTGGACTGGTAGAGATTTAAGGCAACTTGTTATTAAATTGTGTCATATAATATGTATATGCTGACTACCCTGAACTTAAAAACTTAATAGTTTAATGTCATTTGTCACCATTCAGCTTAAGCTATAGTCTCACAGGTATCATTCCTAGAGAAAAGATATCAAGACTAATGGATTTGTTTGCAGAATTATTCTACTAAAGTCAAATAAATTATAGGCTGTTTCACTTGGTTAATGTAGAGCATAATCCTGTTCTAGGCTCTCACCTTACCAGGATGAATTTTCCATGTTTCTTATGTTTCCCTCAGAAAAGATGTTTCTATTCAAAATTCTCTTGGTATATGTTGACAATATATGATGTATAAAAATGAAGAAATCATATCTTTATCTCTGAAAGATTTGTCACTGGCTGCTTTTCCCATTTAATAATTAGCGGGGCAAGGCAGACATCCACAGGACATTATCACAGCGTAGTTTCAGAAGTGTGTGCTGCGGTGGCCTGTGATAAATCATCAAACCTTTTCTACATGAAAAGTTTTATTCCTTTGAAAATAGTATGTCACAAATCTTTCTTACAGAAAATTTCCAAATACTCTAAGTTGACACTCCCGCTCTGGAAGGTGTAGCTGGATCTCCCACACCTAGTGCAGCCTAGATGCATTGACCTCCTTGCAAACAATGGAGTCTGGAAAGGGAAACATAGCCACTTACAAGTGGACACACCTGGCACCACGACCTGCACCAACTGGTCAAGGCTGACTCAACCAGTAATGCCTGTAGCTCCCGTGAACCTACTGATGTGAAATGATGAAGACACCTCAGCTCTGTTGGTTTTCTTCCCCCAAATCCATAACTCCAATCCAATGGCGGGAAGACATCAGAGAGACCCAAACTGAAAGGCATGCTACAAATACTACTTTAGCATTCTTCAAAACTTTCAAATTCATAAAACAATGGGAGACCGAAAAATTCACTCATCAAAGGAGACATGATGAACAAGGAAATGTATAATCCTGGATTGGATCTTGGAACAGAAAAAGAACACTAGTGAAAAAACTGGTAATATTCAGATAATCCATAGTTCAATTAATAGTATTGTATGAATATTGCTTGTTTAGTTTTGACACATCTGACGTTGTTATGTAATATGTTAACAGAAGAATCTTGTGATGGGTATACTGGAACTCTTTGTACTATCTTAGCAACTTTTTTCTAAATCTAAATTTATTCCGTAATAAAATTTTAAAATATATATATATTATGTCACATTAGCTTATACTAATTGAAATGAGTAAGAACCCAACTTTGCTATTTAAGACTAAATTTTAAAACTCTTTCCAACTGCCTTGTCCAATTTAAACCAATTTTGGTTTGTATTAATTTAGTATGCTTAAGTAGTTTTAAAAAATAACATGTGCAACCAGAGACAGACTGGAACAGTTTTTGTTTGGTTTAGAGATTAACACAAAGAAAAACAACAAAACTTTAATGCCTCCAGACACACCTTACTGAAAGTATTCCAGCCTTCTGGTTTTATTTAATTGAGTGGGAAGACAAAGGAACTTTATTACATATTTGATAAAACATCCAGGAGGCTTCAGATCTCTTTTTCTTGCACTCTTTTATGACGATCATCAGACTATTGCAGAATTAAGCACAGACCCAACAATGTGAAGAATGCTGAGTGAGGTTAACCACAAGTTACATAAATGAGACAATTAATCCACTGAACACAGAATTCACTCACATTTCTTTTTTCTGTTCTTTTCTTTTATCCACTGTTCAAGTAATTTATGGTTCTCACTGATAAGGTCTAATGCCTGTGGCCAGCGATCATCCGTTTCAGCGGCCTTCCAGATGGCATCCTTGACCAACAGGGAAACTCTAGAAGCAGCCCACATAAACCACTTATCCCAATGCAGAAATCCCAGCCATTGTTTTGTGAGGAACCCAAGGCCAGTCTCTTTCAGAGCATAAAGGGACTTTACTAATCAAAGTCCATCTGGACTTTGCATTCCCTTTCAACCTTACAATCCAATTTAACTGCCCTTTCATCTCTCTTCAGATTGCTCATCCCCAGACTATGGAGTGGGTTGGAGTTGAGAAGGTTGCCACTTGTTTGTTTTATTTTTTTTAATATAAAATCAATTAAAATGTGTCATTGATTCTAACCTTCATATTGTGAGGAACAGTCAACCTAGTCCTGCCTCTTGTAAACTTCTCCTGATCAAAGAATTACTGATAACTTAACCACAGCAGGTAGTAAACATGGGGAAGAAAATCCATAATTACATGGACTTAGGTACCTGTCTTTATTTCTTTATCTTATTTTTTTCAGCTGTATTGAGGTATAATTGACATAGAAAATTATATTTGAAATGTGCACTGTGATGATTTGATATAGGTATACATTGTAAAAGGATCCCCCCCCCCATCTAGTTACTAGTTAATTAATACAGCTATCATCCCACTTTTTTTATGTGAGAGCATGTAAGTTCTACCCTCTTAGGAAATTTCAGTAATACAATATGGTGTTTTCAACTACAGTCACCATCTTATACTTTAGATCCTCAGACCTTATTCATCTTAGAGCTGAAAGTTTGTACCTTTTTTCAACTCTTCCTATTTCTCCCATCCGGCCCCCCAGACCCTGAAAACCACTTTCCTAATCTGTTTCTATGAGTTTAACTCTTTGTTAGATTCCATATGTAAATGAGGTCATACAGTATTGGTCTTTCTCTGTCTGACTTATTTCACTCAGCACAACACCCTCAAGGCCCATCCATGTCACAAACAGCAGGATTTTCTTCTTTCTCATGGTAGATTTTTATATGTATTAACATGTATATGTGTATGTATATATGTATACATATACATACATATATACACACATATATACACACACTATATTCTCTTGTCCTTTCACCCATCGATGGACACTTAGGTTGTTCCAATATCTTAGCTATTGTGAATAAGGCTGCAATGAACATGGGAGTGCAGATATGTCTTTGTGTTCCTGTTTTCATTTCCTTTGGATATATACCCAGAAGCGGGATTGCTGTATCATTTGATGGTTCTCTTTTTAAGGTTTTTGAGGAATCTCCACAGAGCTTTCCATAGTGGTTGCACTAATTTACATTCCCACCAATAGTGAGGCTCATTTAAACTGATAAGATTTAAAAGTAGAATACAATATTCAGAAATTTTGGAATTTTAATTGAGGTATACCTAAAGAAATTATAGCATCCAGTAAGTCATGTAATTGCGCAGATTCAACGTTTGTGCTTTTTAATTCATAATTAAGTTATTGGACTTAGAGATGTATTTTAAGGGCCCCACAGAGATTCCTGGATTTAGAATTATTGTGCAGAATAATAAAGGTAAATTTATTTACCTTTGTAAGTAAATACAATACTTACCTATGTAAGTCCTAGATAAAGACCTTACTCTCTAGAATAGATGGTTTCAAAGCCCTTAGGCACAAAATTAAATAGACCAAGGAAATAACAGATTCAAACATATACATTGACATAACTGTTGGATCTGGCAGTCTTTCACATCAATTTTTCTACATTTCTTTCAAAAGTCTTAGAGGTAAATTGAATGTGCTTCTGATTGTTGAGTAAGCCTTTAGAAACTAAGATTGTGCCCTATATTCTTAGTTAAGTTTTAATGGCCCATTTCATTAGAAAAGTACATACCTGTCACTTCTAGCCCACACTGTCCTCCCCAAGAAGAAGTCAGACATGCATTGACTAAACTGTCAGCACAGCTAGGATTGTCCTCTTGCAGGATATATTCTGAAGAATATATTCCAAAGAATGGCATAGACCTGAGCAAAAGTACATTTGAGTTTTTGGACTTATTCATGTTACAAAACTATGATAGCCCTGGCCTGTGGAAAAATGTCCCTTGTACAAAACTTTTGATGGAATGCATGGTCCTTATGCACCCTGTGTTTGCTCACTAATATGAAATCTTAGACTGTCTTAAACCAGTACTGATTTGTTTAATTGCTTCCTGCTGGTGACATACATTTCCACTTAAGGCATACTGGACCCTCAGCCTTTCCTGTTGAGACAGAGAATAAAAGAAAGCGACACAAGGTCATTATATTAGTATCAGGGAAGTAGCTTTATGACATGTTATGATTAGCTTGGTTAGAATATTTAAGTTTTTTTTGGTATGGGTTTTGTCTTTGTGCTGATACAGAATCAGAAGGGCTGTTTGAAGCAGCATCTCTATTAATTTGTCTGCTAAAATAGTTTTATCAGGTTTCATGGGAAATATACAGATTATTGGAGCAAGTACTCTATGACCATTCAAATGGGTCCGTCATGCCCACCTTCCACATGGTTAAATAATCAGAGCAAGAATTGGGGCAAGGAGGGGGGCATCCACGATTTGTCTGGGAGATACTGGAGAGAAACCCTCTGAATATCTGAAGAGTCAAGTGCAGCCTTGATTCACAGCGAGGTCTCCTGGAGGGGATCCTAGAATAACAAAAGGACATTAGTGGGAAAACCAGTGACACTTGATTAAATTATAGAGTTTAATTCAGAGCAGTATATGGATGTTTGTCCCTCAGTTGTGACAAGTGCATCATGATGAAGTAAAATATTACCACGGGGGGCAACTGGGGGCGTAGTACCACCTTTGCAAGTTTGAATCAAAATTATCCCAAAATGTAAAAGTGTATTAAAAAAAAAAATTTTAGAAAGTCAAAATGGTATAGAAAACCCCACACTGGCCATGTCACACAGGGTAAGGTGACAACTTACCCTGAGCAACTTTTTGCCTAAAAATCCTTGCCCGGACACCAAATAATAAAAACCCAACTATGGTTATAAATCATGCTGGAGGCTTCACTGATACATCCAGCCTCTCCAAAATAAGAACAGCAAAACTTTATTTTGTCAACACAGTAAAACACTGTCTAAACACCTCTTGGGGAATGAGAACTGGTAATACCCATAGACTCAAAAACAGTAATAGGCATTCATTAACTATTCAAGCTCAGTCTTACAAGTCCCCCTGCTGGTTTGGCTTTTAGGGCCTACCATATGTTTGATCACACTTGAGAAGTGACCAACAGATTTAGAGAATTTAGAAACCCCAGCCATAGAATCTTGCATAAGAATCAAAGGCTGCACAGACCTTGTGTTTTATCTTGAACAGGCCCCTGCTCCTCCCAGGCTTTATCTGCTGTGTGAAGAGGAATCAATAATAAGAAATGTCCTTATAATGCATATGAGAATAATGCATTTCTTCATTAGACAGGTGTTTATCGCACACATACTATGTGCTTGGCAATGTGGCCATTGGGGATACAAAGATTAATAAGAGACCTCTGGTACTTGAGGGCCAATTAATCTGGCACAAAGAAGAGACACCTAAAATGACAAATCTCAGGGAAACAGAACACCAGACATGTGAGCATGAGGGCAAGATTCCCTTGGGACCAAGAAGACACACGGGTGCCCACATCAGGTTCAACAATAAGCCATTTTGATTGGAAATAAAACAATTCAGCCTGTAGACATGGTCTATATCTCACTCTTTCCTCCTATTAGAGAAGGTTATTTTTGTCTCTTCAGAATATTGTCAAACAAACAAGGCAAACAAATGTTTGTAAAGCACTCTGAGTCCTTTGAATAAATGAAATTGTAAGACTGAAGCCCATGTTACATCCTGGGTCAACAGACTTTACAAAATGCATTTAGCACTAAAAACTATATAAATATAAATAAAGGTTTTAAAAATGATAAGAACTAGAGGTGGCTAATTCTGCACCACATACATGAAATACCATTATGTTTTTTGACTGCCCAAAGCCTGGATTGACCATGATAATAACCTTTAAATGTTTGATGTAGGGTTTTAAGAGCTTCTGGTATAAGGCATCGATCCAACCAAGAAATTTTCATAACGAAGTTCCTACCCAGCTTGGGATTTCTGATGCTGGCTAGTCAGACAGGGACCAGAAAGATGCCTTATGTCACCCACATCAGCCGCAACTTCTCTTCTTTTCTTTCCATTCTGGTGGTATTTTTGCTGAACCTAAACCGATAATAATGATATACTTACATGGCCTGTTCTGTATATCTGTCATATTAAAGTCTAGGCTGTTTGTTTATCATACTGTGATCTATAGCTTTCTATTAATTTAATTATACTAAAAGATCTTAAAAGCCTTGGGCTAAGTAACATGTCAATTAGGAATGAGTTTAACCTGGAATAAATATACATTTAATACTTGTAATTTATGGCTTTAAATACAAACAAAGCCCTCACTATGACACAATCTATTATTAATTGCTCCAATGCCTGAAGTCCAATTAAGGAAATCCATTTATATTTTTTTTCAGAGAAAGTCAATGTTCATTTCTCATAGGAAGTTCTAGATGCTGCCACTCTCTCATAAACCAGTAATTCCACAAAGCACTTTTGTGTGTAATGAACTAGGTCACGTGATAAGTGAGAAGGAGGGTAAAGGGGGAGATAAAGCCTGTGGGGAGGGCTCAGTAACACCCAGACCAAAATGTAGGGCTCATATAAGTGTTTCCAACTAAAATATGATTAGAGCCTATCACAGGCTAATTAACTACCATTTTATGAAGGTTTTTGACTTGCAATAAGTGCATTTCAGGTACAAACACACCTTAAGCTACAATACTAGTATGTTTTCAGTAATTATATGTGGCCTAAAAACAACTTTACTACTAGCTTTTTTTTCAGCAGGCATATGAAAAGTTACACATAAAAATGTCAGTCTCTGTGTTGAGAAAAGATAGTTAATGCCTGGGGTCACATTTTATGGCAAAAGTTATGAATCCCTGAGAAATAACTTTTATAGTGGAAACCCTGACACAGTGTTTTGTGCACTCGTGCTATCCACAAAAGAGAGAATTTAGGAGTTTAGAAATTTTAATGTGTGAATTGTAAACAAATATATTCTAAATAACTTTAAATATTTTCTGTTATTTCAAATCCCTCCAAAACAGCAAAAAAATTCTTCATATCTTGTTTGTGATCTTCAATGGAGATTACCACCCAAACATCATTTATTTTAATTCAGCTACGTCTCTTTAGCGTTATTATATTTTTCTATTAAATACTATGGACATGAGTTGTGCTTTACAATGTGATGGATTCCAGGTTTCTCTAAAATCTCTGAGGGAACAACAGAAACTTTATTCTGTGGGATCTATATTGTAGTCTTAGTTTATAAATCAGAGATGTTGGCTGTAATACAGTGGCAAAATGTAGTCACATACCTGTGTTTCAACCACTCTTCTTAGGAGAGAAGACTCCTGGCTGGCTCCTTTAACAAGGACCCTTCCTTCGATACGAAAATGATGATAGTAATACCTATCATAACATAGTATATGGCACAAACAAGATAACCCATCTATAGTACTAGGCAGCAGATTAGGACCCAATAAATGGTAGATACAATTGGTCTAAACAAGTATTCACATTTAATGTCATTTAGAGACCCAGAAGGTAGTATATTCGTAGCTAATTTATCAGGTTACAGACACATTCTATATATATATTTATATATATAACATATATATGGCTCTTTCAGGTGTTAAAGTTTTTGCTCAATTTGGTTTCTCCTATCTAATAAAAAAAATAGAGAAAAGAGTTGGTCCATGTATCAAGATGGATGACATATGTGATTCTTTCCAATCTAATATTCTCCCTACTGGAAAATTAATTTAGTGCCTCCATCTAAAACTTTGAGGATAGATTGTTTTTTAAAAAGCATCTCCAAATTGGGAAAAAAAAATCTCAAATTGTGGGCAACACCTTAGTAATTTAAATTAAGATCTATTAAAAAGAAAGAAGCATATTTTGTTTCTTAGACCGTCAGAACTTGAAGGAGAAATTTCTTGAATGTTCAAATTTTACCAGTGAGAAAAGACTCAGGTCTTCCTATGGAGATGGAATGATGACTGAATGAACTCAGTTAATGATGTTTGATTTAATGATTTAATAATGTCTGCATAGACACATTTAACATATCTAATTAATATATACTACACTTAAAACTAGTAGCTTCCACAATGTTTCATTTTCCACGCTCATTATAAGATGTAAGTGCATGTGGATTGCATTATTTCCTGCATCTGAAATATCTAAATTTTAAATATCAACGGAGAGAGATTGCTGGCATTTAACATCGTGTTGAATTTTGTCAGTTTTTGTGTTTGTTGAATGTGTATCAAAGAGACCACGTTTCTTTCCTGAGGAGGAGAAAGAAACCATCCCTACGGATCTGGTTTATGGAATAAATGGGATGGGATCTGAAGAGGGCCAGGCAAAGTCAGCCCCTTAGATTATCCTGTAGGAAGTTGTATGGTGTGCCTAATATGAAAAGTTAGTTGTTTAACATAATATATCTGTAAAGAAACAGATATATCAGTTGCTTTGGAGTTTGTCTTAATGCATGCACATCATTATTCAGGAAGTTTTCAGAGAAAGGAAGTCCTAAAATGTGGTGTTAATATTGCTGTCACACAGAGCAGAGGTTGGGGAAAAACTAGTTATTTATTTACTAGTTAGATACATAATGAGAGGCTGAGGTGTCCAGGTCCAGGAACATGGCCTTGCTTATAAAAGTTAGATTCTATAAAATGTACACGCATCTAAAGTATAGGCAACATTTATAAACTATAATAAAATTAATAAATTTCAAAATGTCACATTTAAATGAAGAATGAATTTTGAAGTACTTCAATTCGGTTATTTTAATGAGCCTTGAGGTTTATAATCCAATAAACGCTTCTATTATTAGAAAAAATTTTGAACAGAAACAAACATTACACGTGGAATAATGTAGTTAGAGCGAGCTGCTTACGGGCGCGTCCACGTTTACACGTTTATCGACTCTGAGTGTTGTATGTCCCCGTGAAGTGTCTGCACACTAGCCAGCAGAGAATCCTGTGGCAGCTTCATGTCTAACCTTCACAGAAACAGTTGGAATGTAGGTAGTTCTCCTCAAGTACCTAACAGTGGAGTCATTTATTAAAAGCTCTCCAGCCTCGGGATAGAGCTGATACTTGAATCTGATCCCTTTGAGGACAAAGCCTGTGTGTTAGCTTCTGGGTTCATCTGCCCGTAAGTCTCAAGCCAACATTGTCCTTAACCCCACGTGGAGACATGGGTATTGGCCCAGACACCCAGGTGTGTACACACACACACATGCATGTGTGACACACCCACATACACATACGTACACCCGCAGGCACACCCCCCCACACACACACCCATATACATACACACACATCCACACATAGTACACACACACACAGCCATTCACACTTGCAGTGTTTTGTTTTGTTTTCTGCTTTAAATTCCAGTCTTACATTGAGACTATAACTGTTTATTCAACTACTAACATCCAACCTTATCTAAACTGTGATTTTCAAATTCTGCCTTATATTAAAAACCACAAGCTAATCCTCATTTGGATATAAAAACACACTCTAATAAAATGACCTACAGTGATTTATGAAACTAGTGTGCATGCACATTGATAATCTATGTCCATTTGAATTTGTTTATAAATATTTCCCCCTAAATATCCACTTAACTCAATCTGCATCTATGAATGCACATATAGTTTTCTCTCCACGAGTTAGATATAGTTCTGAGTGTGTGAGGGAAATGTAAACCTGGGCTGGTCTATATCAGAGAGATAAAGTTGAGCAGGGAGCGAGGAAAGTCAGAGAGCCTGACTGCACAATAAAATATTCACAACGGAAAGCCCACAACTGCAAATAATTGAATTAGGCAAGAGCAATACAGACAGGGCATTGCCTGGGGATTGATGGTCATCTGTGGGAGCTGATCATTCGAGGTGGTCATCAATCCCTCAGAAAATGCCCTACACCAAGGTCATTGTGGCTATAAGAACCCATTTTTTTTTCACCATAGAGGATTTAAAAATCCTTCATTTTCCTTGATTTTCTGCATTATCATCATTCCTTCAGGTGACTGTGCTAGGGATAGCCTTGAATGGTGCTGGGCTGAACTTAGTATTTCTGAATCATCGGTCTCCAAGGCATCCACCGACAGCAAACATTCTTCCAGTGTGGAATGTTTTATCTAGGCTGAGTAATATTCCAGAGTTTTTTAAACCATGAAAATTTAGTGAAGTCTTATAAATTGTAAAATGTGCACTTTGTCTTAGACCAAAACACTCTTGGAAAAAGACATTATAAAACATATATTATTGGTTTGCATCAGCATTCATTATGGGAATAAAGATACAAATTACAGTGATCAAGAAGGTCATAGACAAAATTATCTAGAGTTTATGACTAGCTCTCATTCACAACAACATTACATTTTATAGCACAAATGACATGATGAGATGTGGTCAGTTAGGGACATGATTAAATCTGTCTACATTACCTCTCAAAAATAATCATGAATAAAATGTCTAATGACTTTTTAAAATCAGAAGTTTAAATAATTAAATTTCTCTTAGTTGCTACTTACCAAGACAAATGTATTATCTGTTAGGAACACATGTGTTATTTATATGCTTGCTAACAAATAATAAAATAAAAAGAACATTATTTAAGAGGTGAGAAGGAAAGACAAATTACTGTTGGTAAAATTAGCTCAGACTTTAGACTTTAACAGTGAAGTTTTTTGTTGTTTTTTTTTTGAAATTTTCATTTGAATTATTGTGACCTAAAATTTTACATGATGGGCACACTTTATAAGCCTTCCTTTATTTTCTTGGCCTCAGAAGTCCTCTGTGCCTTCCAAGCTTGCTCAGCCACAGGTATCAGCATGGAGCTGGTTATCCAGGCAATGCACTGACCCTCTGTCTCACCTCCTGGGTTACTACCTTAGAGGCCGGATGAGGCAACCCAGACCTGTTGGAGACAACTCCCAGTGGAGCAAACGTTGAACACAAGGAGACCCGAGAAAGAGGCAGCCAGCTAGATCAGGTCCTCTCCTTTTCTCCCCACAAAGGACTAGTCAGCTAGCATGCTGTTTCATTTCACAAGGCAGTGGCCCATGCTCAGTATCTTCCGGTGTTCCCATCCCTCACTGCCTGCCTCACTTCCCTCCGACCTCAATCACACATCTCTTGATATGCAATCCTTAATCAAGCATTGGTGTACACGTCTTCTTCCTAGAGATCCCAGGATAAGAAGCAATATCCAATTATGCAAACTTAAGACAAAATGGTACCCATGACACGCACATATACCAAACGAATTTTGATATTTGGGTAATTGCTTTTCTCATTTGATGTTTAATTTTGTTCACAGAATTACTAATTTTTCTTATTCATACTTCACTTATATCTAGAGTGTAGGCAAAATTGAAAATTTGTTAATTTGGCTGATCAAATTATAGTCTGCACATTACCTATTCAACTTACCAATCTGTAATTTTCACCTCTATTAATTTTCAATACCTTAGGCAATATGGGGCTGAATTCTCCCCATGCATTTTTAGCTTTGTTCCTGTCTTCTCTGGGTCCTACAGTTTTTTGGACAAAACCATCTTGTAGTAGATACCACTAGTTGATTTTCTCATACCCATTTCCCTCCTTCTTCTGTTATTTAACAGAATCTGATGTAATTAATAGTGGTGATGTGTCCTGGCAACCTACACTTGATCCTGGACTCCCTTGCAGTTGGAGGGACCCAATGAGATGTCAGCAGGTGTTATTGGGCTGGTGATGCTCCGTTTGCACCCCTGACGTTGACCTCCATCCTCCAAGTCCTCCACTATGTTCTGTGCCCCAGGAGCTTCTCTGTGAGGGATACACCAACTACCCATCTTTTGTTTTGGTCAATGGTGAACATAGGAAGATGAAAAAGACAGAGAGAAACCAAGATCAAAGAGAAGGAGACTAATATAAAGCAAAGTGATGTGGGACATTTATTTTCCTGGCTGCATTCCTGAGCTGAGGGTCAGAGGTCTTGTCCAACAGCCCTCGTCTCACTGTTCACTCTCTTCCCAAGGCTCCATAATCTCCAGTTTGCCAATTTTACTCTAAGGGAAAGACTGAAGGACATGGCCAGCATTTAAAGATGTTAATGTGTTCCTGTGGAGACCTGTCCAACTTCAAAATATAACTTTTTCATAATTGGAAATCATCATTTCTTCTTACTGTATTGTCCTTTTTCCTTTACTACCATTGAAAATAAATCAAGGCACTCCATCTATTCATCACTTCAATGTTTTATCTTCTATAGTGTGGACACTCAGCATTCCATCTAAAACACAGTATTTCCCAACTTTTCCCCGGAAACTAAACGACCACATATTTCCCTATGGAGTCATTCCCAATGTACACCACCCATGTCTTGATGGTCCAGGTTCTGCAGCTCAAGAAGAAACCTATATGAGTATATCTGATCTAGGCTATTCCTCTAGAGTTAATTTGAGGCAGAACAAAGATTTTTGAAAATGTAGCTTCCTTTTGCTGGTCTCTGCTTATTTCCATGAAGACTTCTGCAAGTGTCTGAGTCTATTCAGGTTATTTTAAAAGTATTTAAAAGAAAAATTTAGAATATTCTACAGTCACCATCTTCACAATAAAAGTTATTTTCTCCTGCCATTTTGAGAGGAAAATTGGACCCAGATAATATAGCATCGTATTCCGGTATTTACAATGGGTTCTCTCTTTGAGTGTAGTCAAGTCATAAAAGTTGTAACACAAGGGGAAGTTGATAGGACATCAATAACACCACACAATGAATAAGCACTAATCACTACCCTCCCCACAAATTCACAATATTTTGCAATATTACTACAGATTTATCTACTGAAATATGATTTCAAGTTTTAAGACTAATTATTGAAATTGGATATGCTCAAATTTTCATATTTTCTACACTGACAATAAGTCCATTCTTTTCTTCAAGAGAGAATAAAAATACAAATTAAAATTAGGGACAAGAACCTCAGGCTAAGGACCATGGATGCTTCCATCTACCAGATATTGAAGGACAAACCCATTCTCTCCTTGTCCTGTGTCCTCAGGGAGGTCTCCAAACAATGTCCACTAGAGTTCTATTGCCTAGTTCATGTAAGCTCTGCAAATAATAATAATTTTTAAAAAAACAAACACTGTTCAGCTTCTTTGCTAACATGTTTTATTTGTATCAGTGTTCATAATATATTATTCTGCCAAACACTGCTAAACTATGAGTAATTTTCCTATTAGTAGTGCTACAAAAATGTAACCTTAAATAATAAAATACCAGCCAGGGTGTTCTAATGACATATATTAGTTTCACAGGTAAACAATTGTCAACTCTTACTAAAAAGTATTATAGGAGTAAAATTATGGGAGTATATTTTGCAAGAAGGATTTCAACAGCCATGTCATTCTGTACATTCATTTCTTTTTTTAACTTGTAAAATAATGACTATTGTAATCTCTTTATTTAACAATCAGTCTTTGTGTAAACTTTAGCTGCCAAAGATCCTTTAAAGGATAAACAGCCAACATTAAAGAGTGTTGGAATCTTAGTTTCTTTGATGCTTTCTCAGGAGAAATGGGTTAGTCACTTCCTTTCCCTCATGCTGAATCTTGTCAAAGAAAATGACAAGAAAAACAAAACCAAGCAAATAGCAAACAGACGAATGAAAAGTGGATGTTGTGGTGGGGTATGTGTTGACACAGAGCTGTAGTATAAGAGGTTGTCATCCATCTGATTATAAAATCTAAACACTACAGAAATACTTTTACAAAGCTCTTTTGGGGAAGACTTACTGGGTATGTTAGTTATTCCTTTAAAAAAAAAGACATCTTGGTAGAAGTCCACCCTCTGGATCAGCGCATGTCATATCATGTATAAAACAAGGTTAAGCAATTGTGTAGAAAGACTGTATTAAAACAGAAGCCATCCCTGCCTGGGAACAAGCTTTGGCCAATAAAGTCACAGGAAGGTCCTGTTCCATTCCAGATCACCCAGGTCAGGACCTACAGACCCCTACTTGTACTCTGTCCCCTTGGGTCCCCTTGGCTCTGTCAAGCCTGTCTCTGAACCTGGACCAGAATTTCTCACTCTGTTTATCAGATCCAAATTGGGTCACCACATGTAGCCAACCTCTACCTACCAATTAGATGCTCTCTTGGTTCTTTTCTCTGTTACCATCCTTATATTTTATGCCACCCGCTTCTTTCACTGGAGTATTTATCTACCCACCCTTACAGTCATCAAAGGCTTTTCAATCCCCCACTGGGCTCCAGACACTGTACCAAAGGCAGGGGTTACTGCAGTGAATAAAGCAGAAGAGGCCCAAGAGCTCATGAACCTTACATTCTAGAGGAGGAGAAAGACAAGAAAGCAATAAAGAAACATCAACCTAAAGGGAAAGTAGCAAATATTGCCAAGTCAAGGTTTCGGAAAAGGTGGCCTGTGGAGAGTGACTGGATGGTCTCCATAGACTGGGTGGTCATGGAAGGCCTGTCGGGGAAGGAACTTTGTAAGCTGAGATCTGGGGCTGGACAGGGGGTGGGAGGAGAAGGGGCATGGGGAGGATTTCCAAGGAAGAGCCAGAGCTCCATCCCCAAGGCCGGATTCCTACATTCCAGGGACAGAAGGCAGGCATGGATGTGGCTGGAGACCTAGGACACAGAGTGCACTACACTGGCATGGTATGGGGTGAAGACCAGACCCTGTGGGCTTCACTGTGCCTGGGAAGATTATGGATGAAAGGAAGCAATCCTGAGGGGTTTCAAGCAAGGGAATTACATGGTCTGAGTTGTTCTTCAAAGCAACTGTTCTGCTTCCCTGGAGAAGGACAAAGGGGGCCCTTAGAAAGCAGACTTTCACTGTCACACAAGATGGAACTAGTTTGCCCTTCCTACAAAGTCTTTCCAACTCTTTTAAACAATCACTCATGCATTTGGAAGGTATGAAATGAAATCTGAAAATAGAGCCTGGAGAGTTTTACTTGATTTTTTTTTTTTTTTTTGTAAAAGTATACGATAGAAAATATATTTTCAAAATTTTGTTGTTGTTGTTAATAGCAGACCAAAAAAAAAAAAAAAAAAAAAAAAAAAAAGAGTTTCCTGGATTATGTCCTATTTACTATAGAAGAGAGTATCAATTGGGAGCCAAAATTTTTGTCCATAAAAAGCATAACTCTTCAAGAGAGTTGGGAAAATACAAGAAAATATCAAACCTCACCCTAGATAGAGGCAGCCTTACAACTTCTTTGTCATCCTACACGTGGGCAGAAAGCTATTGTGATTCTGCAGACATTATTTGTTGTTGTATTCACATGATGATCTCTCTCCACCCTCTGTTTCCACATTCATGTTGAACATGATGTTGTACATGGTGGAAACCCAGGCCTTCCCAGTGGCTCACTGTTGTGGTTCTGCCAGAGCAGGGATAAGAGGGAGCTGGTGGAGCAGTGTAAAATTTTCTGCAACATATACACAATTTCAAAATTTGTAAAGGACTCGTGCTCTTATCTTGTGAAAGGTTTACCTATACCAACAAGAAAATATAGACTTTAATGTGGATTAATCACATACAATGACATTTTTTTCTTGAGTACAGTAAAATTCTTGTCTTGAGCTGATTTTCTTCTGAATGAATGAATTGGCCAACAGACTGAAATGACCTTAATACAGTAACAAATTCCCAACAGGTATATCCATGTGGATCCTTCCATGAACTCATATTCCAGTGAGGAATTTGAGAAGACATAAATATCCCACTGATATTTGAAAAGACTGTGGCATAACCACGATGTTTAAATTTGGAAGTAATTATTCCTAACATCTTAAACCTAAGATTCTGTATCTACTTGAGCAATAAAACATTGGTTCCAAACTCCTCTATTTTCATATTAAAGAAAAAGTATCTGGCTTTGTCTGCAAAGGAGCTATCTGACAATTATGTGGTTAACATTTTTGAAAGAAATTTTAAACAAAGATAATTCAGGACAGAATCACTTCACTTTATACTACAAAGTCTTGTAGCCTAGGCTTTATTTTGGTTCATATTTAGTTCTTTTGTTTACTTAATGCTTAATTATTTGTACTAGTTTCTTAACCATCCAAACATCATGAAATTGTCCTTATGTTGATACTTACTACTGACGATTTCACACATGGAGAATATTGTTAGGAATGATACTCTAATACCCAGCTACAGCTGATTTGTTATCATGTGCAGTAATAACCATAAATAGATGCTTCATTTTTGGCACTTACTGCTTTCCTCTCCCCACTTGCATTGCCTAATTATGGCTCTCACTTGAATAATTTGGCAAATGCTTGCACAGCATCTTCAATTAAAAATAAATAATGTAGAAGAATGTTCTTTCTGTACTCTTCAGCTTAAAAAAAAAATGAATGTTATCCTTTAGATCTGTTAAAGGAATCATTCCAAATCTTCTTCTCTTTCCAGTGTAATTTTTCTTGGGGCAAATTAAAAATGTATGGTATGTAATCCAAATAAATATGACACTTTCCAGCCTACACACTTCCTGTTGCATCAACCTCCCAAACAATTGTTTCATACAATTTCACTAAGAGTGGAAGCTCAGAGTATGTGTCTACTCTCCTTTAGAGCTATTTCTGACACTGCTCATGGGCCGCTGTGTGACTCCTGCAAATCCTCTCTCTACTGTGACATTGATCCCTTGACTCATAACCCCTTATGAGCCAAATTGTCTGGGAATCAATAAACGACAGAAACTAGCTCAACCTTTTTCAAAGATGAAG
Source organism: Phocoena phocoena (assembly GCF_963924675.1). Classification (NCBI taxonomy): domain Eukaryota; kingdom Metazoa; phylum Chordata; class Mammalia; order Artiodactyla; family Phocoenidae; genus Phocoena; species Phocoena phocoena. Next base: position 3,396,522 of record NC_089221.1, on the reverse strand, counting down.
TCTGAAGAAATGAACACTTCTGCCCACTACATTTCAGTCCATTTGGTTATTCGTGGGGGACCAGTGATTACCGCAGTCGTAGTCAACTCTAATTGGAAATGTGCTTTGGGAAGTTAAATTATTGTTGACAGAGAGGGTTTTCTGGTGTTTGCCATCAATAGAAGGCAACAAAAAGAATATGGTTATAAAACCTTAAAAACTTTATGTCTTACTGAACATTTTAGTGTTAATAAACCCTAGAATCTAACAGTCTTAACATCTGTAGTAGGAAAAATAGATGAGCAATAAAGTTGTTTATCTTACAATAAAAACACAAAGAAAGATAAAAGGCAGAAGACCTTTCAGGAGACAAGAAGCATTCTGTCCTTTTTTTTTTTCTGAAATGAAATATTCTGGGCACACTTAATATTTTGTTCATTTTCATAATCCTGTCTCTCATGTTGCAGTGGGAGCCCTGGGTGTTAACGACAGAAAGATCAAAAGGTTCTCAAAATCTGACTCCTAGGAGCCGAAGACAACGTCCTCATGTAATGTTTCCATAATTCCCTCAGTGGAGCAGCTTTACCACCTTGCTGCAGCCCAAAGTTCAAGGTGATTAATTCACTTGCTCAGCTAAGAGTTGATCTGCATTTCTGCATGTCATACTGTGAAGGAATAGAGGTCCTCTGTATAACCCTTGGGAAGGTAGGAAAGGCAGGGGACAAATATTTATCCACCTTGTGGGCAAAATCACCTGCCCCAGGGCTCAGAGGGTCGGTCAACCCAAAAAACCCAGGAACCTACCTCTCCTGGCACAGCAAGGGATGCAAAGAGCTTCCTGGATTACGTGCTGGACAATGAATTCCGGAAATCACAGTTCTGCTAAACCATCAACTTAAAAATGAGTTTGCACTTTATCAAAATAAATAAAATAGGGACTATGAAGCTATTGTCTAAGAAATGTAGCAGAGAAACAAGGATCGGAGGAAATGAAGCCAACAAGTTGTTTCATTGTGTTATCTTTAAAATCTTCTTTGTTGTTGCTCTGTGCATTATAGTTTGTCTCACCTTTAACTCAAGGGAGAAGATTCACTCAACCATGGATATGGAGATAATGCACACATGGCCACACACTCTCGGCTGCCATCTTTTCTTTGTGGTATGAAGATGCACTTGTGCTATGTGATTGTGACGAATGTCTTGAATGTGTGCTTCTCCATACATTCACTCAATTTCAGATTCTAAATTCAAGGCAATTCAAATTTTAAGTTAGATGTTTCTAAGCAAATTTTCAAAGTATTTCTTAGATCGAGGGGTTTCAGAAGCATGCACATTGTAAAGGGCAAGATTGGTGTTTAGATATGAGTGGAGACATCATGGCAGAAGGAATACCTGGATGCTGGTGCCATCCGTCCTTTGATTTCCTCTTAGGTTTAAAGATTTAGAAATAAACATGTAGCTTCTTCAGGGCTGGCTGCATACAGTAGACACTTAGGCACGTACCAGTCACTGCTAATAATGACACCTGTGTGCCTAGATACTCTGCCCACTCTATCCCTTGTTCCTGTGCATGAATCTAAGATCAATCTCACCCAGGAAATAAGAGCTCATGTGTGTCGAATATTTGCGTGCCAGGCAGTAACCCAAATGCCTCAGAGAGATCAGCTCACCTAATTCTCACACCAACTATAGGAAGTAATTATCACCCATATTACCAATTGGGAGATGAGGAAACTGAGGCATGGAGAGATGGGTTATCTTCCTCTGAAAATGTGCTGAGAAACACTAGAGACAGACTTTGAATGCAAGCAGTTAGGCTCCAGAATTGGTATTCTTTGTAGCTGCGTTACACTGTGAACTTCAGAAACTCATCTAAAGCTGAATTGGATTTTTAAAATTTAAATTTAAATCGGTAATGTATTTGCTTATTTAAGAAAATTTAGTAGGGCATTTGTTATTATGATATCATTTTGGAAATATTCTTTGTTAGCATGACATTTGATGACAAAAATCACTTTAATGTTTTGCTTTACCAGCTTTTAAAAATGAAGACCATAATACCTTTCTATAAAGATGTACATGACATTTGCACAAAAGTAAATAGTGAAATATGTTAATTCTGATAATAGAAGCATAGATCTTAGCCTTCATACTTACAGACATATAAATTAAACTTTTCACTGGCTATGGAAGGTAATTATGAAACAACACTTTTATTTCAATTTAGGGATTAGAAAACAAATGAGTGGCTGAGACATAAAGAAGGTATCTATCTAGTCCCTGCAAGGACAAGGGACCAGCCATGACCATCCCTGTGGGTTGCCTGTGCACTTCCACACACTGGCTGCATCCACGTACCCGCTGGTGCTTGAAAGGGAATCTGGGGTAGAGACCAATGACTCCTACCAGCTTATACCACCAGGCTGTAAGAAGGAGCTTGATACACTTCCCTAAGTTAAATGAAGCACAGGTTTTAAAAGATAAAAAAAATTAAGTATAATACACACTTGTCACTATGTAGAAATGAGAACTAGAAAGAAAAAGAGAAGGAAGAGGAGGAGAAAGAGAGAAAAAGTGGAGGAGAAGGAGAAGCAGGAGGAGGGAAATGGGCTCTTTACCTTTGCTGGCTGGAGACATTGCTCTTGATGCTGGCTGGTCAGGCGCTTGGATCTTGGTGACAAGAACCTACTGTTGTCTCGGGCCAGCTCACTGAATCCAGCATTGATGATTTAAAGAGCCTAAGGGAATATTCTTTCTTATCCCAAAAACAACATTCAGAGTTTTCTCTCTGTGAATGTTTTCTTGAATGAATTTGAAATGCCTTTGTCTTAAGGAGTAGAATGAACCACATTGTGTGGAAAATGAACAATGACTCATTATTTCCTTTGTAAACGCTGAACTCTTCCTTGGCTGATATTGACCACATACATTTTACTTTTACCTAGAAGTTCCATCTCTTAATGTCAGACTAACAACACAATTTTTTGTTTCACTTTTTCCCCTTTATAGTGAGTGGTTCTTTTTATCTCCCTGTGACACTGGTTTACACAGGGATTAGATTTGCTTTCCATTTTTGTGAAAGAGAAAATTATTCTCAAATTTTGTTTGTGGATACAATGATTCTGAAATAACAGTCATGTAATGTCCCCATCAGGTTTATGTTAAAACAATAGAAACCAAAATAGTAAGCAACAGGGGGAAAAAAAAAAGAGAAGAAGCCATTTTACTTGAGAGGTGATGATCTATAGTCGTGAGTAGGCATAAAGGGACTCTAAGACTCAAAGCATTCAGAAGCTCCAGAAACTAATGCTGTAATAATAATTTTAAAAAAATCTATGCCAAGACTTTCACTGAAAAACCTTACTTCTTTTAGGATTTCCAGACTGCTTCTTTTTTTTCTGACATAAGTAACAGTTTACTTAGAAAAATTGGGGGGATAATGTATCTAAGTAGTTGTTTTATCTAGAATCTAGATATGGCACACATTAAATTCAGTCATTGTAACTATAAAAAATTAATAAAATGGACACCATGGCTGAGATTTTTATAGAACCAAAGTACAGTGTTTTCAAAGTACAATATAATTTCAAGAATTTCTTGAAGTTCTTGAGAATTTCCTCAGCCAGTACTTTGTGAAAGGTAATTGTTTTAGCTCTGACTTCAGAGCAGAGTTTAGTTAAGCATGAAGTTAATTGTCTACATCAACTTCAACCCCCAACCCAGACACATCTGGTAATGTCTGGAGATATTCTTTTTTGACCCAGTGAGTGACCACCACTGGCATCTTAGGGGCAGAACCTAAAGATGCTGTTTAACATCCTACAAAAAGCAGGACACATCCACAAGAGAGAGCTATTTTGCCCCAAATGTTAACAGCACCAAAATTGAGGACCCCTGGCTTAGGGTCTTCAGTTCCTCTGGAGGCTGCAGTCTGATCCTCCAGCTGTTAATTCTCTGGTGCTTATCTAGCATTCATCAGAGGTGCATTATTTAAAGGCCACTAATCTTGTATTTTCTATTAACATTATCTGGATTCTTCCTCCAAATTATAGAAAGGGAATGAGTGACAGAGGAGGAACTGTAGAGAACCCTCTGATGCTCTGACAAGTCAAGGCAATGCAAGAGATCTGGGTCTGTACCCTTGACAGAGTCATCTGAAAGAACTGAGGGAAGAGATTTGTCTCCCACCTCCTGACCCACACCTCCCACTTCCTGACTCATATCTCCCACTTCCTGACCCATATCTCCCATTTCCTCACAAGTGTCTCCTACTTCCTGACCCATCTCTCCCACTTCCTGACCCACACCTCCAACTTCTTGACCTATATCTTCCACTTCCTCACAAGTGTCTCCCACTTCCTGACCCATATCTCCCACTTCCTACAGTGTCTTCCACTTCCGGACAGACTTCCCACTCCTGTGGGTGGACATCTGGTAAACCACAGTGGCTGAGAGGCAACACAGCTCAAGACAGCCAGCTGAGCCTGGGCTCTGCATGTTACAAGCCACAGACTTGTGGACATTAGACATTGCCTTCCATAGTCTCTGGTCCCATTCTTACATTTTTAAGAAGTATGTGTGATTTCAGACTCTTACACATTTTCCAAGAATAAAGCAGCCTCTACAGTCCAGCCAAAACTGAGTTTCTTGGGAGTGTTCTCTAAGCTTCAGCTCTTGGAGTATCGTTTTGGCCAAGCAGAGGCAGTTTTAAAGGAATTATTCTCAACTCTGACTATTCAAATTGGGTTATATTTAGAAAAATTATTCCCCTGATATTCACTTTGAAGAAGTGTCTTCTTTGAAATTTCATCCCTCCTCAGAGAGATTTATATGTTCTTGGCCTTCATGACTGAAATTCCCTAGTGAGCCTTTCTGAGCTTTATATTCAGAGAGAATTGTGTTTGCCACATTTACTTTAAATGATGAATCTTCATGTGTATATTTCCAAAAGCCTTAAAGCAATAGATAAACCTTATAAAAATCAAATAGAAAATAATAAAGAAGGAAATAAAGGTCTTGATGTACTCAATAATCAATAATCTTTATTTTAGGACCTGATCAAAATCACAAGGGATGGAAACTCTTGGTAAATACAAACTAAGATGGATTACTCAATGGAATGTTGGTTTCTGTGGTATATAAACAAAAAATACAGAAGCAATACTAAAAGAGCTGACTCGTTTGTCAAAGGGCAGACTCAAAGGAAATGAAAAGTACTGGAACCCACTGCAGTGTTTCAAGTGTGAACAGTCCTTTAGTTCATGGCTGGCCTCTTCATGTCTAGTTGTTGTGAAATACTTTTAAAGGAGCAAACACTATGTGGTCATTTCTTCTTGGACAGTTACCGAAATTATTACATTGATAATTTCATGTTGTGAATGACATTTAGGATAAAACCTTTTTATTTGGGTTCATGATATGGTAGAAAGGGGCCATACATGCCCTGAAATTGACTAAATTTTAAAATTTAATGCATAGGGTCAATCAAAGGGTCTCCTACTTTGCTGATAATGGTGTAGAAGGGCTCAGTGATTTTGGAGGTGAATTTGGCAATATATTTTCAAAATAAAAATACACATATCTTAGGATGCAGCATATGTTTTGACATCATTCATAGGGCAGAGTTGCATGTGTACAAGAAAATGTAGAGAATGGCCTCTGAAACAAGAAAGATTTAATGAACTATTTCACAGGTGATGAATCTGGGTGTTATCTTTGAGTTATCCATTTCAACCCTCATTCCCGATCCGTCAGCCAGTTCTTTAAAAAATTTAGTTTATGAAAGAAGAAGAAGAAGAAGAAAAAGACTGAAACATACTAGTTAGCATCTAAAAAGAGAAAAAGTAGATACAACTGTATGTGCCAAGACCAAAAAATCTCCAAGATAATTTCTAACATGAGAAAACAAAATTACAAAAGATTTGTTGTGAAATAGTAAATACTGAGTTAAAAAAGAAACCTATGCATGCATTAGCATGCAAAGAAACCTTTGCATTTACACATACATTCGTATACAAATTTATAAGAAAAGTCTGGAAGCCATCTCTAAAACACACTTACAGTGGTTTCTTCTGAGAATGACATTGAGGAGAGATCAGGGACTTGTCTAAGAAAGATATATTTAAGCAGAAACTTGAATGATGAGCAGGAAGAAGTCACAGCTTTCCAGATGGAGAAATGGAGAATCAGCAAGAGCAAAGGCCACCGAGATGAACCATAATGGAAAAGAATATTTTAAAAAAATAATGTCTCTATGTGTATAACTGAGTCAGTTTGCTGTACAGCAGAGATTGGCACAGCACTGTAAATCAAATATACTTCAATTAAAAAAAAGAAAAAAAAAAAGAGTAAAGGCCACTGAAGACAAGGCAAATCATAAGTCAGTGAGGGTAAGGATGCTGCTAAGTGAACAGGGAGTAAAAGAAGATGGCCAGAGGTGGCCCAGGGCCCAGCACGTTGTAGACAAGGTTGGTTAAAGAGCTCAGATTCTAATGAATAGAATAGAAATCCTTTAGAGAATTTAAAGTATATATAATGAAGATATACAATTTCTCTTTTGAATAGGTCTTCCTAAAGTATTATAGTCAGTGGTAGAACCAGGGAGCCTGGTTGTCTCTTGACCTGCTGTGGCAGGACATGATGGTGGCTCCTATGTTCAGCAGAAGTTATCTTAGTATTAGCGGTTAGAAATAAAGTTTAAAATTCGGAAATAAAGTAGGACCCAACATTGAAATTACGACTTAAATAACAAGTTCTACCTGATGTTTTATTTATTTGTTTGTACGTTTGTTTTCCAGGTATTCTCTTTGTGGTGTTCATTAATAATTCATGTATATTTTAACACATTGAATGTTTGTGTTTTTAAAATAAATGAAAGGGTGGAACACGGAAAAAAGGGCTCCTGATTAAGAGCTCAGTAGATCTCAAACAAATTTGGTATTGAATCACCAGGTTCTTCGGAGGTAACAAAAGTATTAGTAGACAAATTGGATACAAAAAATGAGGTAAATAATGTTTTAATTATTTGCAGGTGTTACTGTGGGTCTGTGCTAGAACCAATTTTATAATAATACATTTTGTAAAATAAGCCCAATATTTTATTTGGATTTAATCATAACTCTGTATGGATGGTGGTTATCCAAAGAACAACAAAGTTAAATTAAACACAATGATTATCAATATTATTAAAGGTAGAAAAATATGGCTACAAATGAAAAAAATCAAAACAACAACATAACGCTCTTACGGTCGAGAGTTATATTTCTAGTATCTTTTCTATAGATGTCTTTACCGTGGAAAATTTCTCCCTTTATCTGAATCACTTCTCCATACCGTTTACTGAAATAACAGGCCAACATATTGCTAGAAGAAGGATTTAAAATTATGAAAGTAATACAGCTTCACGCATTTATGTTGATTCATAATCATTTTTTTAAAAATGTGATATCCCATTTGTGGTTTGATTTACAGTAGGGATTGTGAATACAGTAGAAGATAATTTATTCAGGAGCTTACATATTAAAAACATCCAAACAGTGTAATTATTCTGAAATAATGATTATTTATTTAGCAAAATAATGCCACTGTGATCTTTGAAAAAAAATGTCTCCTTGTGTGATTTATTCATGAGCTCCATGGGGCTGTGAATTGTGCTAGCAGCCAGCCCCAGCCACTGGACTCAGGGTTTTGGGGACGGGAATGGGTGACTCAAATACAACCCTCTCAGAGGCCACTTCTTGCTGTAAAACTCATATAAATTTCATGGAATAAGGGGCATTTTTTTCAGAGTAGAAATCCTCAGAATGAAAGGGAAATGAGCAAGGGAAGCTCCAGCAAGAGCGACCTGGGGATCTGATGCATCTTCCCAAAGGTATATCTGCCTGCACCATCCTCTCCTTCCTTTTCTGAGACACCTAGTCAATAAATCCTGAGAAGGCATGCATGATCATGCCCATCTCCGTGCAGCAATGATTTATTTTTAAGAAAATGAACATGAGTTGATGATGAAATATTTATTTTCTGTGTGAAAATTTGCTATGTAAGTGTATAGAATGTATGTATTTCTGTTCTATTTCAAATTAACCTGGATTTCTTTGATTGATGCAAGATAAAGACAGATCCTTAATATATTTATATCAAATAAAAGTTTTATAAAACATGGATTTTTGAATCTCATTTATTTTTTCCAATCTATTTTATGTCTACCATTAGTACCAAATTTTATGAGCCAGAACATGTTCTTAATAATTTTGCTCTATTGGATTCAAAATATGTGAATTCTGCAAAACTTATTAATTCACATCAGGTCAGATCATAAACATCACTAGTTAGCGATTTTCTAATATACTAGCCAAGTCAAGATATTAGTTTTGTGCAAGCAGAGATACATGAAATCCATCAGCATTTCCTTGAAAGTAACAAGGAAACAGGATTCTAGGTTATAACACACACACATACATACACACACACCTATTTGACTATAAAAGTACAAAGAGAGTCATGAAAGATTATTTACTCATTGCTACTACACGTAGTTGTTATATACAGATCAATAGTTGGAGCTCATATTCATGGTTATTTTAACCCACCAAGAAAATAGAAAAGGAAAGGTAAAACATGGAAGATAAAACACAGAGATTTACACATCCCAGGATACACTTAGACATTTTGGTCTTTGAGGTGCCAATAAAATTATAGAGTATCCTATAATAGCTATACCTGCTGCTTTCTTTGACTGATGAGAATGAAGAAAAAGAAAGACAGAAAGATTAAGAAGACCTTAAAATCCATATGACTAAATAAAACTGTCCTTATTTACTAACATCACAGACTGTTACCAAAATAGCCTACAGCTAGAGTGAATCCCAGAATAGTGATGCATCTTGCTGCTACGGGGCAGAAAAGCAAACATCTAGCAGTGAAAAGGAAGCAGAATTTTTAAATTAAATTAATTCATGGATAAAATGCAAAAGATAAATGAAAATATTCTTGTTCCTGAAGGTTGGTTTTCCAGTAAATAAATCAGAGAGGGAGTAAATAATGATTTGCTTTTTCTTCTCTAAGAGTCTCTAATGAGTGCTTCAACCTCTCTCACTGTCTCTCTATCTCTATTGCTCTCTTTCTCTTTTCATTTTAATTTTAAATCCAACACCACTTAAATGTTTGCCCTATATAAGGGGAAAGTCTTAAGACTCATAAATGTGATGGTTACATATTTCCCCAGAAATAGAAGAAAACCCTTTGTTCCGTGGAAACGCACTATATGAAAACAACATCCTTTGTCTTTTCCAAATACAGTCTTTATCTTCGCCACATCCTTGGCAAAAGGCCTGGAAACTCTTATTCAATATAATAAAACAAAATATTGTTTCTTCAATGGGGAGGTTTTATCTTACAAGACTGACTAATTAAGTAGAGTTAATATTGAACCTGTATTTTGCTGTCAACATGTACTTGCTGTAATATAACTGGCCTCTCCAACTGCAGCCTAGCATGAAGGACTAGCTCTGGTTCTTATCTTGGGTCTTTTTAGATTATTCCTGGGAAAGAAAGGAAAAAGGAAGGAAGGAGGAAGGGAAGAAGGAAGGAAGGAAGGAAGGAAGGGAGGAAGGAAGGAGGGGGGGAGGGAGGGAGGGAGGGAGGGAGGGAGGGAAGGAAGGATGAAAACTTCAGGACAATTTGGCTTCTGTTATTGCAAAATAGTACTCACTCTTCATGACGTGTTTTGGTTTGAAGGGAGTAATGAACTGACTCTCCTGAGCATCTGTGAGAATGAGAAGAGTTTGATATGAAACTAAGACATAGAGTGTCACACTTGAGGAAAATCTGATATCACAACTGAAAATCAGAGTTAACAAAACATAAGATAGTGCAAATTGTTGACTTTTTGTAAAAATACACTGTTAGTGAGTTCCCCCTTTGTGCTCAGAGATGGATTTAATTATTTTTTCATTCTTTATATGCATAATGTTTATGAAAGTATTATTGACTTACATGATGCGAGAGTGCTCTCTTTAAGGCCAAATTGCCCCAGGCATCCTGAGAGGTCACCCAGGGCTCCATCAGCTAATTCCGCATCTTGCTAGATCCTGCCAGAGACAATCAGCACAGAATTACAGATGAAATGATAGTTACAGAATATTTTAACACTTTACTGATTTGAAACTGCCTCATTGGAAGAGTCACACATATCTTTCCTTTTTTGCAAATGACTTTAGGACCTTATTCCATGACCATTACCTGAAGTGAATCAGAGACCAGCTCAGGGTTACATTTCATATCTCAGAAGAACAGAAGTTTTACCTGCATACACGGAAGTTCCTGGGACAAAGAAGGTAACTGTCTTGCTGTTCAGATGGGGTACACAGCACATCTATCAGTCAATTGTCCAAAATGCATATAGAAATAAGAGTTGCATTAAAAGAATTAACAAACAAGTTGTACTTTAGTACTTACAATGTCCTGGTGAAAAATTAATCATCTTTCTTTCCATTGGACACTTAAGAAATCTTCACAAAGATATGTATTAAGAATCAAAAAAAGAAAAATAAGCAAGATGTAAACAAATAAAATCTCTGCTGTGATGTGTATGCCAGTGCCTACGATATCTGATGATCACAAGTAGGGCATTGACATTTCAAAACAGCGTATTAGGTAAATGTGTAACGCTTTGGGGCTGTGCACCATTCTCTTTATTTATTCCTTTGTTGCATATAATTCTGAGTTGGGATAAGATCCGCTGCTACTTCAACATGTCTGAAACTGGCTTGGTGGAGAAGCCCACAGAGCTCTTTGTGGTTTTCTAGAGCTTAGAAATCAACAGAAAATTAAGACCAAGTGCTGAAAATCTTTTTATAGACAAGCTCTAGGAATGCACATTCATTGAAGCATGTCCTTTGAAAACCCTATTCACTTATATGTTTTCCAGAACTATTGATGTATAACCCTCTTATACTAAGACTAACACTTGGATACATACTGTCAACATATGGTCAATGTAAATGACATAATGGCACAGACATGCTAACATACCTCAGAGCAGGCATTCCCTTTATGTGGGAGGGTTCACTATTGTAACAGGAAAGCACCCCAAAGATGAACGGGAGAATGCTCACAATTTCCAACAGAAGAAAACTTTGATCCACTCCTGAGGCATAGTTTGAAGAAGGTTGTCATTGAGTTCCCATCTCTTCCAGCCAGATTTTACACACACTCCCTCCTCTTCCACATACAGGGCAGAAGTTTGCCCTTTCCTTGTTAAAATCATGTACACAAACAGAACCAACTAATGACAACATACTTCTTGCATATCTGGACCTTTAACAATCTCTAAACAATTGTCAACACTTGGTCCCATCTCATTCTTAAAACGAACATGACATGTACTGATACTGTTTTGCAGCTGAGAGCGCTGAGTCTCAGAGATGCTGGGACTTGCCCAAGGTAATACACGTGGGGTAGGCGGATGCACAGTTAGAGCTCAGTTGTTCTGACATCCTAGTCAATGCTCTCTTTATTGTCCGTGCATCCCAGGCCAGAATCCATTTCACCATGTGGCCATGTTAAGGTAGCATAAAAAATGGCGTATGCCACTTCTTCATGAGGATAATGGGCCAGGTAAAGAACTTTTTAAAATATTGAAGAATTAATTTCACATTAGGAAAATATTTCTATCAGAACTTGTAAGACACTATCCTTCTGGATTTGATAGTTCCCATTTACACAAGGCAAATCCAGCCTGTTTGCCAATAAAAGGAACAATTGTAGCTATGTCACCAAATCTTCTACTTTCTCATTTAAACCTCTACAGAACAAATTCACAAATTACATAAAATATATAATATTAATGTAGATAATATATATAATATAAAAACCAAACTGGGACCACAGAAATAAAATTTTCTGAAGGATGGGGCACTTATTAAATTCCGTGCTTCAAAATACTTAATTTTAAATAGATTTCACTCTGAACTTAGGGCAGCATATTTAAATATCATAATTTTACTGTCATACAAATATTTGAATATTTTCTAACTAAAGTATATAGTTTCTCTATAAGAATGTTTGTCATTAGTAAGGATATGAACCATTTGTTCAGCAAGACTTCACTTGAAGACTTTTGAGCCCCATTGTGGAAAGAAAAAAATAAACAGAACTAAAACCAATAAAAAACTCCAACTGGCCAGTGTGAAATAAGGTTAGTAAAATTTAAATAAATATATATATATATATATATATATATATATATATATATATATATATATATATATTATCAAGAAGCAAGACAGAGAGTCTACACATAACTTATTGATTTACCTCATTCAACAGCCCCTGATCTGTTTTGGTATTTCTGCAATTTGGATGACTTCCAACACTGGAATTTTTCTCCACGAGAAAAAAGAGAGTTGCACATGTATAAGTTTAATGCTGAATTCTGGATTTGAATAGATCAACCACAGATCAAGTATCTTTTTTTATGCAAATGTAAAGTTAGCTGAGGATCATTTAATGTGCATTCACTCTACTAAAAGTGCTTTTTAGGGGAACTAAGAATTCAAGACTCTTGAACAACTAGGATCTCAGGATTGTAATTTCTGACATTGGATTCAGGTTAATGTAGATATAGCTAGGTAATATCACATAATATGATATGTATTTAACAGATATAGATTTAAGTGGTGTGAACCACTGAAGAAACTCTGCAATGAAAATAGGGTTTATTGTACAGAAAAATAACAAAAGCTACAAAATTCCTTTTTTTTTTTCTTGGAAAGGAAAACAGTGACAATTAATCTGAAACCCTTATTTTTATATCAAGTATGAGTAAAGTAATACTTAAAAGTTTCCTGCTTCGGGGGGATCTTCAAGATGGCAGAGAAGTAAGATGTGGAGATAAACTTCCTCCCCACAAACACATCAAAAATATATCTACATGTGGAACAACTCCTAAAGAATACATACTGAACATTGGCAGAAGAACTCAGACTTCCCAAAAGGCTCTTGAACTCACTATGTACCTGGTCGTGTGGCTGAAAGGGTCACAATGCTCCAGCCAGGTGTCAGGCTTGAGCCTCTGAGGTAGGAGAGCTGAGCTCAGGACATTGGACCACCAGAGACCTCCTGATCCCCCATAATATCAATCGGCAAGAGCTCTCCCAGAGATCTCCATGTCAACATTAAGACCCACCTCCATTCAACGACCAGCAAGTTACAGTGCTGGACACCATATGCTAAACAGCTAGCAAGATAGGAAAACAACCCCACCCATTAGCAGCAAGGCTGCCTAAAATCATAATAAGTTCACAGACACCCCAAAACACACCACTGGACATGGTCCTGCCCACCAGAGAGACAAGACCCAGTCTCATCCACCAGAACACAGGAAACAGTCCCTTCCATCAGGAAACCTATACAACACATTGAACCAACATTACCCACAGGGAGCAGACACCAAAAATAATGGGACCTATGAACCTGCAGCTTGCAAAAAGGAGACCCCAAACACAGTAAGTTAAGCAAAATGAGAAGACAGAGAAATACACAGCAGATGAAAGAGCAAGGTAATACCCACCAGAACAAACAAGTGAAGAGGAAATAAGCAGCCTACCTGAAAAAGAATCCAGAGTAATAATAGTAAAGATTATCCAAAGTCTTGGAAATAGAATGGAGAAAATACAAGAAATATTTAAAAAGGACCTAGAAGAACTAAAGAGCAAACAAACAATGATGACACAATAAAGGAAATTAAAAATTCTCTAGAAGGAATCAATAGCAGAATAACTGAGCCAGAAGAACGGATAAGTCACCTGGAAGATAAAATAGTGGAAATAACTCTTACAGAGCAGAATAAAGAAAAAAGAATGAAACAAATTAAGGACCATCTCAGAGACCTCTGGGATAACATTAAATGTGCCAACATTCAAATTATAGGGGTCACAGAAGAAGAGAAAAAAAGGGACTGAGAAAATATTTGAAGAGATCATCGTTGAAAACTTCCCTAATATAGGAAAGGAAATAGCCAATGAAGTGCAGGAAGAGCAGAGAGTCCAATAAAGGATAAATCCAAGGAGAAATATGCCAAGACACATATTAATCAAACTATCAAAAATTAAATATATTAAAAGCAGCAAGGGAAAAGTAACTAATAATGTGCAAGATAATCCACATAAGGTTAATAGCTGATCTTTCAGCAGAAATACTGCAAGCCAGAAGGGAGTGGCAGGACATATTTAAAGTGATGAAAGGGAAAAAGCTACAACCAAGATTACTCTACCCAGCAAGGATATCATTCAGATTTCACAGAGAAATTAAAACCTTTACAGACAAGCAAAAGCTAAGAGAATTCAGCACCACCAAACCAGCTTTACAACAAATGCTAAAGGAACTTCTCTAGGTAAGAAACACAGGAGAAGGAAAACACCTACAATAACAAACCCAAAACAGTTAAAAAAAGTAATAGGAACATACATATCGATAACGACCTTAAATGTAAATATATTAAATGCTCCAACAAAAAGACATAGACTGGCTGAAAGGATACAAAAACAAGACTTGTATATACGCTATCTACAAAGACCCACTTTAGCCTAGGGAAACATACAGACTAAAACTGAGGGGATGGAAAAAGATATTCCATGCAAATAGAAATCAAAAGAAAGCTGGAGTAACAATTCTCATATCAGACAAAATAGACTTTAAAATAAAGACTATAGCAAGAGAAAAAGAAGGACACTACATAATGATCAAGGAGTCAATCCAAGAAGAAGATATAACAATTGTAAATATTTATGCACCCAACTTAAGAGCACCTCAATACATAAGGCAAATGCTAATAGCTATAAAAGGTGAAATTTACAGTAACACAATCTTAGTAGGGGACTTTAACACCCAACTGTTACCAATGGACAGATCATCAAAAATGAAAGTAAATAAGGAAACACAAGCTTTAAATGATACATTAAATAAGATGGACTTAATTGATATTTACAGGACCTTCCATCCAAATACAACAGAATACACTTACTTCTCAAGTGCTCATGGAATATTCTCCAGGATAGATCATTTCTTGAGTCACAAATCAAGACTTGGTAAATTTAAGAAAATTGAAATCATATCAAGTATCTTTTATTATCACAACACTATGAGACTAGATATCAATTACAGGAAAAAAAAAACTGTAAAAAATACAACCATATGGAGGTAAACAATATGCTACTAAATAACCAAGAGATCACTGAAGAAATCAAGGAAGAAATCAAAAAATACCTAGAAGCAATTGACAATGAAAACATGCTGGCCCCAAACCTATGAGATGCAGCAAAAACAGTTCTAATAGGGAAGTTTAGAGAAATACAATACTACCTCAAGAAACAAGAAACATCTCAAATAAACAACCTAACCTTACACTTAAAGCAATTAGAGAAAGAAGAGTGAAAAAAAAAAAAAAAAACACAAAGTTAGAAGAAGAAAAATAAATCATAAAGATCAGATCAGAAATAAATGAAAAATAAATGAAAGCAATGTTAGCAAAGATCAATAAAACTGAAAGCTGTTTCTTTGAGAAAATAAACGAAGTTGATAAACCATTAGCCAGACTCATCAAGAAAAAAAGGAAGAAGACTCAAATCAATAGAATTAGAAATGACCAAAGTGAAGTAAAAACTGACACTGCAGAAATACAAAGGATCATGAGAGATTAGTACAAGAAACTATATGCCAATAAAATGGGCAACCTGAAAGAAATGGACAAACTAAAAGAATAAAATACCCAGGAATAAACCTACCTATGGAGACAAAAGAGCTGTATGCAGAAAAAATATAAGACACTGATGAAAGAAATTAAAGATTATATAAACAGTTCTTGGATTGGAAGAATCAACATTGTGAAATTGGCTATACTACCCAAAGAAATCTACAGATTCAATGCAATCCCTATCAAACTACTAATGGCATTTTTCACAGAACTAGAACAAAAAAATCACAATTCATATGGAAACACAAAAGACCCCAAATAGCCAAAGAAATCTTGAGAAAGAAAAACAGAGCTGGAGGAATCAGGCTCCCTGTCTTCAGACTATACTACAAAGCTACAATAATCAAGACAGTATGGTACTGGCACAAAAACAGAAATAGAGATCAATGGAACAGGATTGAAAGCCCAGAGATAAACCCACTCACCTATGGTCACCTTACCTTTGATAAATGAGGCAAGAGTATACAGTGGAGAAAAGGCAACCTCTTCAATAAGTGGTGCTGGGAAAACTGGACAGCTACACATGAAAAAATGAAATTAGACTGCTCCTTAACACCGTACACAAAAATAAACTCTAAATGGATTAAAGACCTAAATGTAAGTCCAGACACTATAAACCTCTTAGAGGAAAACATAGGCAGAGCACTCTATGACATAAATCACAGCAAGATCCTTTTTGATCCTCCTCCTAGAGAAATGGAAATAAAAACAAAAATAAACAAATGGGACCTAATGAAACTTAAAAGCTTTTGAACAGCAATCAAAACCATAAACAAGACAAAAAGACAACCTTCAGAATGGGAGGAAATATTTGCAAACGAAACAACTGACAAAGGGTTAATCTCCAAAATATACGAGCAGCTCATGCAGCACAATATCAAACAAACAACAACAACAAAAAACAATCCAAAAACGGGCAGAAGATCTAAATAGGCATTTCTCTAAAGAAGATGTTCAGATTGCCAACAAAGGCATGAAGGAATGCTCAACATCATTAATCATTAGATAAATGCAAATCAACACTACAATACGCTATCACCTCACACCAGTCAGAATGGCCATCATCAAAATATCTACAAACAGTAAATCCTGGGGAGGATGTGGAGAAAAGGGAATCCTGTTGCACTGTTGGTGGGAATGTAAGTTGATACAGCCACTATGGAGAACAGTATGGAGGTTTCTTAAAAAACTAAAAATAGAGCTACCATATGAGTCAGCAATCCCACTACTGTGCATAAATCCTGAGAAAATCATAATTCAAAAGAATCATGTACCACACCGTTCATTTCGGCTCTATTTACAATAGCCAGGACATGGAAGCAACCTAAGTGTCCATCAGCGGATGACTGGATAAAGAAGATGTGGCACATATATTCAATGGAATATTACTCAGCCATAAAAAGAAATGAAATTGAGTTATTTGTAGTGAGGTGGGCAGACCTAGAGTCTGTCATACAGAGGGAAGTAAGTCAGAAAGAGAAAAACAAATACCATAGGCTAACACATACATATGGAATCTAAAAAAAAAAAAAAAAGGTGTTCTGATGAACCTAGGGACAGGACGGGAATAAAGATGCAGATGTAGAGAATGGACTTTAGGACATGGGGATAGAGAAGGTTAAGCTGGGACAAAGTGAGAGAGTGACATGAACATATATATACTACCAAATGTAAAATAGATAGCTAGTGGGAAGCAGCCAGAAAGCACAGGGAGATCAGGTCAGTGCTTTGTGCCCACCTAGAGGGGTGGGATAGGGAGGGTGGGAGTGAGACACAAGAGGGAGGAGATATGGGGATATATGTATACATATAGCTGATTCACATTGTTATACAGCAGAACCTAACACACAATTGTAAAGCAATTATACTCCAATAAAGACGTTTAAAAAAAAAAAATTCTATCACTTCATACAAATCTCCCTGAGAATGTGGACTTGATTCTGGGCCCACAGTCTCCTGGCCTGGACTTCTACCTACTTTGCAATGATATATGTATATATGCACTGAACTGTGGATTTCACTTGTATGCATCCCAGCCTCAATGTTCTATATATTATACATTTATGTTTTAGTTTTTCTGCAAGAATCCCAGAAGGGATGGCAAAAAAAAAAAAGTTTCACTTTCTTCTCTCTTTTATGTCTACTCTCTTCTTCCTTTTTTCCTTGAAAACCAGAGCAAAAAAATCATGAAATGAAAATAACATAAAAACTCAAACAAAAACTAAGTCATAAGAAAACATCAGTGATTTTTTTTTTTTTTTTTTTTTTTAATTTTTGGCTGAGTTGGGTCTTCGTTGCAGTGCACGGGCCTCTCATCTTGGTGGCCTCTCTTGTGGAGCACGAGCTCTAGGCACACAGGCTTCAGCAACTGGGGCACACGGACTCAGCAGTTGTGGCTCCTGGGCTCTAGAGCACAGGCTCAGTAGTTGTGGCACACGGGCCCAGTTGCTCCGCGACATGTGGGATCCTCCCGGAGCAGGGCTCGAACCCATGTCCCCCGCATTGGCAGGCGGACTCCCAACCACTGCGCCACCAGGGAAGCCCATCAGTGATGTTTTGAAGAAAGCACTGTGGTTCAGAATCCCAGTCCACTGACCATTCCAACATGTTCCTCTTGCCTTTGTTCTCAGAGTCACAATATCCTCTGTGGTGCCCTCTGCAGTTGTGCAGAGAAACTGACGTGGTGAGGCTGTAGGCTGTGGAGCTCCCCGTTCACCTGTATGATGCTTTCCTGGCCTAAATGTCCACACACTGCTCTATTCACAGGCCTGACGACGTTGCCAAAATCTGGTTCCAGAAGCATCTCTCGTCAATGTTTTCCCTAATGCTGATGTTAGAAGCACTTTCTTCCTCTTCTGAGCCTTCACTGCCCAGGCATATCCCTCATCTGGCATTCAGGACTTCCACATTTCCTGCCCTATGGCTCATCTTCCTCTGCTACGCTCTGTATCCCCTGAGGACAGGGTCGTGGGCCTCATAAATGCTCACTTTGCACACAGTGTTTCGTACCACACTCAGAGTATGTAATTGTTAAATGCATGCAGAAGAAAGGGGCAAGAATCCTTCTAAGACAAAAATCCCTGTGAAATTCTTAATTCTCTGTTAATAGCACCAACATTACATCTAAGGGACCTTATTTCTGGAAAGTCCTTTGACAAAAATAATATGAAAAAAAATGTATGTAAGAAGAAATTATCTTCTACTTTGGATGATTAGTTAAATCTTCTCAGAAGAAAGACAGTAGTGGACCAATGGATGATTTTATATTACAAAAGTGCTCTATTTTTTCCCTTGGTAGGGATAAAAAAAAAATTGGCAATGCTCAGATCATTGCTTGATTTGGCACTGAATATTTTCTCACTGTGTCAAAATAAAACATTATTGTTCAGGATGTTTTCTTATCTTGATGTTCAGGAGAATGACTTTGAATTTTCTAAGTGGAATTATGTTACCATTTTATTTCTTAACTTACTAGAGTTACCTGATTTATCCAACCCAAGAACAATATAGAGATTTTTCATTGCTGAATGAGTGATTTACATTGGCAAGGGAATGCAAAACATCTATCAAATATAAGAGAATGAGAGAAATGGAGGAGAGGCATAGACACTTTAATTATTATGTTTCAAAGACTCTTTTTTTGTAGGCATGGCAACTGCCCAGTATAAAGTGACCACAAGTAAGCCATAAAAGGAAGTTGTTCCTGAACATTTACAGCCAGAAGGGAACTTGGAAGCTCAGATCCTTGGGTATTCCCCCTGGCTCTCAGCAGGGAAGTCTCCCCACTTCTAACACACCTGCACTCTTTTTGAAAAGGAAGCTTTACTCTCGTCTAGCTGGGCTGATTTTCACAATTGCTGTCAGGCTCTAGGTAGCCATCAAGGTGACTTCTGAGTTGCCTGATATGTAAAATGTTTCTTCTATGGCCTCCTTTCCAGAAGTTTGCATTTTGAAATGAAACAGTACACTTCTTAATAATCCGTGGGTCAACAGGAAATCTCAGGAGAATGATTATGAAAATACAACCTATCGAAATTAGTGAGATGCAGCTAAAACAAGCCTGAGAGGACAAAAAATAGCACTAACTGCTTATTGAGAAAAGTGAAGAGGTCTTTTCTTAGGTCTCTCAGCATCATTAGTGTACCTTGGTGAAGGTTGAATTTGTTTCTTCCAGAGAAGTATGTTGAAGTTTTAATCCTAGAACCTGTGTATGTGACCTTATTTGGGAATTGGGTTTTTGCAGACTTTATCAAGATGAGATCACACTGGATTGGAGTGGGCCCTTAGTCCAGTGATTTAGGTCCTATCAGAAGAGGGAAATGTGGGAACAGACACACAGGGACAAGGCCATGTGACAACACAAGTGAGACTGAAGTTACACTGCCACAAGCCAAGGATCACCAATAATCCTCTCAATCATCAGAGGCTGGAAAAGGCAACAAAGTGTCCCTCCAAGGGATCATAGCCCTGCTGGTGGTGCATTGACCTCAGACTTCTATCCTCCAGAACAGTGAGGGGATACATCTCTGTTGTTCTAAGCCTCCCAGCTGTGGTGCTTTGTTACAGAAACTGATGCATGTGGATACCACATTTGAAGGAGTATCAGCTCATCTTTATCTGTCACTTATCTGACATGTCCAGAGAAATGAAGTCACAGAAAACACATTTCTCCATTTTTGTAATGTTAGGATCCCAAAATGTACAGACCCATAGCTCCCCCTTGCCCACTGACCCCATGCTGTGCAGCCTCACCCCCATAAAGACGGCATCAACCAGATCCAGTGCCCTTATGGAGGGAGCAATGGCCCTAAGGACAGTCACATCCAAACGTGAGCATGGAATCTTTTTGTGACTGTGACTGTAGCACACGTAAGGAGTTATCCTGTCATTTTCAACTCCATTTCAGGCTCTCTTCTTGACTCCCAGTTACGTTTTGCTTTGGAAACAGGCTTCCTCACTTCCTGCACAGTCCACTGCCTCCTGAACTTACCCAGGTAACCAGCCACCCATAGCAAGTTAGACAGGCATACAGCCTGACTCTGGGCTCTCCTACTATCACTATCACAGCTGGACACGCCCACATCTGCCCTCCTGGGCAGCTCTGAGTCCCCACTGCCCTGCAACCTTCCCAAACTCTGGATTCATCTGCAACTCCATACCCTCTGGGAAATGATCTAATAAGTTTTCAACCTGAAGAGTGATGTCCAATCACACTTGTTTTAGGATTATTTGCAATTTAACAAGAAGAAATATTTTAGCCATAGATGGTCACCTAACAATAAAATATTTTAGGGGCTAGGGTCTGGGAGAGTGAGGTGAATGGCTGAGCTGTTTTCACCCATAAGTCAACTCTCATGCAGACTTCTGACCCTCACACACAAATGAACTCTTTTGTGGCTTGTGTCCTAAAGCTACCCTGAACTATAATTATTTTAGACATAATATAGGAAGATTTTAATTTTATGCATTCTTATCCTGGGGACCACTGGAGGTTGGGCCAAGAAAAGGTACTAGTGTTAGTCGGTTGGTAGGCTGGTTTCATTAAATCAAACCTGTCTACACCAAAGTCTTTCCTTAAGGTAGTCTACACTATTATTCCTTAAGAGATAACTTTCTCAAGTCAGAGAGATGGCACGGGACAGAGCAAACACTCCCTGTGCCTGACATAAACCAGTTAAAGCATGGAGATTCACCTTTCCAGGACCCACTTAGGACATACACATTTATGAGAATTTTCATTATGTTCAAATCAAATTCACGGGACACAGTTTTACTCTTTGGGACTAAAACTACGCCTTTGAAATACATTGAGATGACTGAACTACACATTTAATGAACCAGCAAGCCCTTGTTTTACAGACTGCCTGGAATCATTTCCTCTGTGTTTTCTTCTCTAGAGGTGAGTTGAACTGATTGCAGCCACCTACTCCATTGATTTAGTCTATTGAGGGATGGAACATTCATAGGTAAAGTACTTTCTCACTTGCTATGAAAATGATGAGTTATCAACATTTTGCTTGAAGGCACAAGATATAGCCCCGTCTTCATTCAAATCCATTAAATATGTAAGAGACCCAGCTGTCAATACCATTGTGGAGTAAATTTGATTTCCAGAGTCAGTATAGGCCAACTGCATTAAGCATAAGATAATGTTGGTACATTATTAATTTGAATGGCCATGTAAGGCATTCTCTAGACAAGATATAAGCCCAAGTCTTCATAGGTGATCTGTGCATAAAATGCAGTGTGCATTGTAGAGAATACTACAATACTACTGCAAGGTTGTAGAGAATACTAATAACACCAATCTGGCTTTTTAACCAATACTGATTGCTTTTACTCCAACACGGTCCAGAAGCCTCAGAGGTGAAATGCTGAGACCTTCAGCACTAATGCTCTTGTTTCAACAAGAGTTGCAAGGTGCAAGGTATGAGGAATGAGGTATGAGTTGCAAGGTGCAAGGTATGAGGAATTTTTTTACAGATATCAACTCAATTTGCAATTCTCAGAAAAACTGATAGCATGATTATGGACTTCTGTATGATGGGAAATATTACTGTCATTGTTGTTACAATTTAGTGGCGGCTGGCAACAACTACTCTTCGTGATGATTTTGATTAGGTGTTGCACACTCCAAGTGCTTCCCAGAGACTTCTTTCATATCATTTTCTTTCCATATCTTTCTAGGTCCTGTCCTGCTCAGCCTGATGCAACATTAGTCATTGATATTCATTACAGCACTCTTAACTGGGTGTGGTTTACCTCGTGAAGGTCAATGACAGTCCACTGACCCATCCAACACTGGTTTAGAAGAACTATCACTGCCAGTCACCAAGAAACAAGGGTGAAAACATTTTGTCTCCTGTCTACAGCTCCTGGTGTCAGAGGGTGGCCATTTTTGGGCTGTTACATTGCAAGGGATATTAAAAACTAACACTAGCAAAACCCAGCCTAAACCTACCCATCAGAAGCATGTTATGGCTCTCTGCTAATCAGCCCTGGTAGAAACAACATGCATCCTAGAGACAGACAGCCCTGAGTTAGAGTCCCAACTCTACCACTTACCAGACATAGAATTGTGGATAAGGCATTTTTGTGTGTGTGAGAGAGACTTAGTTCCCTCTTGTTCAAATAAAGAAGAGTAACTGATTTATATTAATCTAGGCCTAACTAGAAAGTGAAACCATTCTAGGTATTTCGAACAGAGGGAAATGGAAGCAGGGGGTTTGTTACCAGGTGATGAAAGAACTGAGAAGCCAAATAAGGGGTGGTGAGTCAACCCAGAGATTAGCCATGGCAGGATGCTCTATCACCCCTTGATTGGGGGATGGATGGGTGGGGCACACCCAAAGTTGATGATGGAACTCTGGCCATGATGGGGCTGTCCAGAGGCACTGTGACCAGTGAGGATGTCACCACGGTCAGAAAACAATTCCTGATGTAGACAGAGTGGGGAGAAATATTCTGGCTTCTCCCCTCTTCCTTCTCTCCAGCTTTCAGCCATCAGCCAGAATCCAAAGGCAAAGGAGGCTGAGAGAACTAGACCCACTGACACAGCGTGGGATGAACAGGGCTGGGAATGTACGGGGAGCAGAGACAATGCCAGGTGTAGGGCAAAAGGAGACAAAGCAGAGAGAGTGTCTGGTTCCAGTGGAGTAGCCCACTTTCTTGCATCTAACTATCAATACAAAACCTCACTTTCTCCATCTTTTGTTAAAATAATTGACAAGGGTACATTTTAGGGGAACAGAGCTCAGCTTAGGAAAGACCATGATCATCTCTGGCAGTGGTCAAATCATACAAAGAGGAAAGAGGCACAGGGGTATGGGAAGCCTTGAAGAATGAACACAAAGAGAGAAATGGTGAAATATAAAGACCCCTTTTGTAACTTCTGATGACTGGATTAGTACCCCACTGCATCAAGACAAGACAGGCTTGGGAAGATGAGTCCATGTAAGTTGTTTTAATGAGGGAATTCTGCGCCTAAAACCTAAGAAGCAATTCTGCCTTTGCTACAGAACATTTTTTTTCACAATTAGAGCTCTATCAGTTTATATTTTCAAATTAATAAACAGTATTCTGCAAGTAAGCTTGCCCTAGCCATCTGCAAGTAAGCTTGCCTTAGCCATCAAAAAGTCTGGATTCTGGTCAATGATTTTGCCATTTACTAGATGCCTAAATTTGGGTAAGTCCAGCTATTTCTAAGACTCAGTCTCCTAATTTGTAATACATGTTTTTCCTATGAGAAACAAATTAGCAAAATTCCATTAAAAACATAAAATCTTCTGAAGTAGCAATCCTTTCAGGAAAATCCAAAGTTTTTGAGGATAATTAATTGAACAGATTTCTATCAAGTATCTAACACTATATCAAGGATAATTCTAAGTTTGGGTGAAGACCTGACATTCTGCAGTTTTTAGTCTAGTGGAAACATTTAGACAAATAATTAATAAACAATGTAACAGGTACTATCCTGTATGAATAATAGTGAGAGAATTGTCCCTGTTACAGAGATAATGTACATATGCAAAAGATAAATCACCCAGAACACAACTATAAACACTTCCCATGTTGAATTTGTGGGTTTTGTATAGAGCAATGTGTCCATCTGTGGGTCTCTCTCCAACTATAATAGGTGGAATTCATTTTATGAATAGACTGCTGGATAAAAACTAAATATAAGTCATTATTCTTCATGACTAGTTCATTGTGGTATCAATAGAATAACATTCTGGAATTCATTTTTAAAATTGGTAAATTTTTAAGCAATTTGATTAACATCTTCTTAACTTGCAAATACTGTACTTTAAAAGTCTACTAATGTAATTTTCATCTCTTCCAATAAGAATCCAGCACAAAGCAAAGCAAATATACAAACAGAAAGCACCACCACCGCAATGAGAATCACAAAACAAATGGAAAAGGACCCTTAGATGTTGCATAATCAGGGCATCCTGCTTTTGCAGTGGGACAAAAATCTGATCTTGAAGAGATGTAAATATAACATTTTCCCATATTTTGTGTCCATGAGCTAAAGTAACACAATTCCTCAAAAATATCCCTCCTCCTGGGATGAGACTGGGGAGGAATCTCAGTAGAAGTGGTGAAGCAGCATTCCCACCATCTTGTCTATTAAAGTCACCATCTTGACTTTAATTCAATTAATTTAATAATGAGTTCCATGAGAGAGGGCTCTGCTCACAGATCGGGTGCATCAGGGCCACCCGACATGTGATGCCACCATGCCTCCAATGAAGGACAGGGGCTTCAAAGTGCAGGCAGGGGGATGTTTCTGAACCTCCCTAGAGCTGAGCATGTTTTTTCTATTTTTAAAGGTTGTAAAAAAAAATAAAAATGAAAAATCTGGGGCTGCAAAGCCTAAGATTTATATTATCTGGCTTTCACAGAAAAGATCTTCCAACCCCTGTTCCAAGCATCGAAAACAATGAAATTTAAGCTCAGAGCTATTTGACAGCCAAATCTAATTGACTAAGTGATTGGGGCTGTTTTTCAAAAATATTTCCTGAGCCCCTACTAAGGGCCAGGGATGTCTCTAAGTTCTAGGGGGGAAAAAGTAAATAAAACAGACAAGGAATTCTAGCTTCTCCTCCTCTAGAGGAGAGACAGAGAGAGAGGAAATAAATATGTAAGTACACCAAGCTCTGACTGCATAACAAGCCTCCTCCAAAGTTTCATAATATTAAAAAAAACAAAAACAAAACCAAAAATACAGCTATGAGTTATTTCTTACAAGCCCATGAGAACAAGGGATCAAGGATCCAGGCTGGTCTCAGTGGGCACGTTTTCTGGTCATATCTGGGCTCAGGCATAAGTGATAAGCCTGGGTGCTGGCTGGTCTTGGCTGATCTTAGCTGGTCTTGGCTGGGTTCACTTAAGGATGAACATCTAGAGAGGAGTCGCTAATCCCAGCTGGACCTGGCAGGGTGGCTCTGTTTGTTTCTCCTGTCTCTTACCCTCCTCACTGAATTGGCAGGCACACGCAGGTACATCATTTCCATGATGTGGGCAGAGGTTCAAGGGAGCAGAGGAAACACACAGAGCCTCTCCAGGCCTGGGCTCAAAACGTGCACACCATCACATCTGCCTCTTTTGATTGTCTAAACCACATCAGGCGGGAAAGAGGATCTGTGGTCAGAGGACACTGCAAAGTCCCCTGGACAGAGGGAGGGGAGGCAAGTGGGGGCCACAATGAAGCCCACTGCAGAAGTAAATGACAAAGCATCAGCGGCTGATACAAATCATCAGACATGAAGGAGCATAAAGAAAAGGAAGCATGGGATCTGGAGGGCAAGTTTAATTAGGATTCAAGGCTGGAAAGACCAGAACTTCCTGAACCTAACAGACAGTGGGGTCATACAGGAAGGCCCTGCCCAGGCTACCTGGGGGGTGCCTTCTTATACATGCTGTTTGACTGACTCTGCCTCTCCTAAATTGAGACACAGCATGGAATTCAGTGAAGTTTTATTTCAGAAAAAAGCAGTCAACAAGACGCCTTTTAAAGCACACTCTAATTTGTTTCAAAGGAGAGAGTTGATTTACAGTTAAGTTCAGGATTGAAATGCTTTGATGATGATAACTCCTTTGTCAGTCCACCTTGGAGGGTTCATATCACGGAATAAAATCGAAGATGGTGTCGTAAAGGAAGAATCAGAATAGCCAGGTTTTCATATGTAAAATCCTAGAAGCCTTCTCAGTAAACACAGAAATCAATCATGCGAGAAAACTAACTTTTCACTATTTCTAATTAGTTATAGCTGGACTTGTTTGGAGAGACTAAGGAACGTAGTGTGTCAAGCAAAGATGGTACAAAGACAGTCTGGGGGCAGTTTGGCTTGCTGAGTGAACGTGAACGTGAAATGAAGTTGTCCATGGGTTTTGCATGAGGCTTAGGCCAGCTGTGTTGGTGGAAAACCCTTGAAACTCCTTGGACACTTGGCTCCCACTTAAACTGCTCAACACCTGCAGAAACTAAGCCAGTTTCCTTAGAAGGAAATCCTCACAGCCTTTCGTCTGAAATATCTTTTTGCTGAAATTTCGTGATATATGCAGTCTTCTGCCATCATTCCCTGAATGAAGATGACTTATTCTGCATACACCACATTGTAGGAAGTGAAAATAGAAAACTCTTCTGCTTCTCCCTAATTCCTCTACATGGCCGTCTTGAAACATACATAGCCCACTGACCCCCACTACATTGCTTTTTTCCCCCTTTTAATGTTTTATTTTCTTGATTTCTACAAAAGATTATGGAAGGGATCTTTGCTATGATGGCTTTACATCATTCATGCATTTTTTCTCCCCTCTTCACTGCCTGACGTGGTGTTCATTCTTTCTGACTGGTGCTCTGCGCAGAGCAGATGTTTCCACTGAGCTATGATGATTTTTAGATCTTATTCTCAGGAGGCTACAACTAATTCAGAACCCTCCAGCATAGAGGAGATGTTTAATTTATTCTTTCTAGTAAGTTTCCCCTTATCTGCAGTGGATTTCATCTGCCGTCACGTTGCCCAGTTACTGAGTTTTGTTCCCTCCAACTAGGATGCTCCACCATCCTCTCTGGTCTCCACCAACCTAATCATTTCATGTCATCAGCACATTTCACCCTCCTGCTATTCAGGCACATTTAACATCATTAATAATCGGTCTTGAACTCTCTGTCCCCTTCAACTCTGCCTTCGATACTGCTGGGCAACAGAGAAGGTACATGAAAGGCAATTTCAAGATCAAATCTTCTTTAGGTTCTACCAACCAACCTTACCCGTCCACTCTTTCAGAAAGACTGCTTGACCACTTCATTCTTCTGCTGCCACGTCTGGATCAAGCGTGCGTGTATAGTTTTACCTCTGGTTGGTTCCTTGTACCTCTTGCTCCCTGGGAGAAAACCAGTTTGGATATTCCAACATAATTCCTCAATCTGTTCAGTCATCTTCTCAGACACACCACTGTGACGTGTTTAGCTCTAAAGAAAGGTAAAAATATTTTCCACAACTATTTCCATCCTTGGGTTATCTTTTGAGCAAACCGAAAGCACCCAGAGATTCTGTGACCCAAGAGGAGGAAGGAAAAGACAAGGGTGTTCAAGTATGTGCAGGAAGGGCAATGAGTGGCCTTCCCCACATGCTCTCCCTGACTTCATGGGTGGCGATGAACATGCAGAAGCCGAGTCCTTTTGCTATTTGCATAAGCTCTTGAGGTCTTCCTTCCATCCACGGAATCTAAGTATTTAACTAGGACAGAAAAAAATTAATTCAAAGACAAAAAACTCAGGGCAACTGTTGCAAGATCACAGATAAAGATCCTAATTTACCTGTTTATCCTAATTTACATGTTTTCTCCCTCTGCTGAATCTGAACCCTCCTGCTCATCTTTAATAATAAATATGCTGGCATTTTTCATTGGAACGACCTGGACGCCACTGCCTGCACAGGTGTGCGGTCTGCCTGCACCCCCCCCCCCCCCCCGCTATTCACCAAACCTCCCATCTTCCAGCTACCTGCTTTAACGTCTTATACTTTTCCCACAGAAACGGTCAGGGCCTACCTGATCTCTCACAGCATATGCTGCTAACAATTCAGAACGATGGGCTGATTCTTCATCGAAACGAGAGGGTGGGGTTATCTTGAAAAAGAAGGAAATAGCTGAACAAATGTGTGTGCTCATTACAAAGAAAAAAAACATTGGAAATGCTGGTAAATAATTTAAAAAATACTTCAGGCAACGTACCATGTGGGTGTAAAACACTTACCCTTTTGTCCAACGCCCCTCACAATTTACCCTAACTATAGAGGGAGAAAAACGAGCTTCTAGTCTTTCATAATTCCAATGTTATCTCTCACCCCACAATTAATTTCCTGGTGAATCCTGTTGGCTCTGCCTTCTAGATATTTTCAGTGTATCCCACCATACCAATTTAGAGACAACTCCAGTCCAAGCTGTCACAGTTACCACCTGGACTTTTTTAGTATTAGTTTCCTAGTCTCAGCAGATCTTATAACGTCCTCTCTTGCTTTCACCTTTCTGGTTCCTACAGGAGCCAGGGGACACTTAAATACACACACACACACACACACACACACACACACACACACACAATTTAGATGATACTACTTATGGCTCAAAATTCTCCAATAGTTTCCCACCTCCTTGGATAAAAAAGATGGCAGTCTTCACCATAGACCTGAAGGTCCTGCAACATCCCACCTGCCTACTGCAAATCCTCTGACCTCAGCTCCTCCTTCTCTATTCCTCCTGCCTCCAGCCTATCTCAGCCCATCTCTACTGCTCCCCTTCCTGTGCCCAGCTTCTGCTCTCGTGTTTCCCAGGCTCTTCCTTCCAGAGAGAACTCTGCTTATATGGCACCTTGTGGAGGAGTCGTTCCTGGACACCTCTACCATCATCCTTGGAATCACATCACTGCCTGGCATGGTTTTTATTTCCCTACTTTGTTCATTCATTCATTCCTTCGTTCCTTCGCTCCCTTGTTCATTCGTTCATTCCTTCCTTCCTTCCTTTCCCTCTTTCTTTCTTCTCACTTTCTCTTTCTTGCTTGCTTGTTTTCTTTGTGGCTTCCTTCCTTCCTCCCTCTCTCTCTCTCCCCTCCTCCCTCCCTCCTCCCTCTCTCCCTCTCTCCCTCCCTTCTTTTCTCCCTCTCTCTCTCTCTTCTGTGTGCCTGGTTGGGTATTATCCTGTTTCCTCCCATGATGAAGCTCCCTGAGAGCAGGGCTTTTGAATTAGCTCTGCATCTTTTGTTCCTCAAATAGTACCCAGCACATAGTAGCTGCTAAATATTTGCTACATGAATAATTGTCAGTGGTTTCTCTTTGACTAAAGAAAAATAAAGTATTTTACTTTAGTAGAACAATGAATTATCAGTAACTGACTCACTCGTTGGGAAGGCAGCTGGTCTGGTGCTATGCCAGCAGCGTGAGCTGGTTCAGACTGTGCACTGACTTCCATAAAGTGCGTCCTGGAATTCAAGGAACTGTAGTGCTAGTTCCATTCCATCACCAACAGGGACTTGGGACAATTCTGTTCCATCACTAACCAGCTACAGGAATTTGGGGCTCTCACTAATTTCCCTGAGGTGCTTTATCTTACCCATCAAATGTAGGAGGCATCTGGTGTGGCCACAAGGTCATGGAAGCTGAATGTTATTATTCAACTATGTTTTACTTGTGTAATAGTTACTTAGCAAATATTGAACTCTGTTTTACTTGTGTAATTGTTATTTAGCAAAGAAAGGCCACTCACTGTGTATCCCATTGGCCTTGAATATTGGTGGGGACTAGCTGTAAACACTGAAACAGCAGGTGACAAGGCAGGAGAAGGGCTGACCCCTTAACTGCCGAAACTGTAATCTGAGGAATGTGTGCTCAGGAAGTGATCTACTACATATAAGCAAACACGTGTGTCATCCCCACAGGCGTGAAGTGTCCCCTGCACTATTTCTACTAAAAAGGATAAAAGAAACTGTAAAACACTGTATTATAAGTCAGTTTTAAAGTTATGTACTTAGTTTTTAATAGTCTAGACCCAAAAGGACTATATAAACAAGCTTATTAAGAAAAACTTTGAAGTTTTTCTTTGAATAAAAATGATTTAAATGTCTATGAGTAGAGAAAAGGGTGAATTCCAATACATTCTTTGGAAGAAATATTATAGTCATTTAAAAATATGTGTAGAAAATTGCATAGCCCTAGAGAACAATGCTTCTGTTAAGTGAAAAATGCAGAATACAGAAACTATGTAATCTGATTACACTTTTGTAAAGTATCTGTGTATGTGTGAGCACAGACTGGAAGAGAACATTCAAAATCAATATATTGTCGAGGTGAGAAAATAATAGCGTTTTTAAAAATTATTTTCATGTTGTTTTATTGTTTACATACAAGGATTCCAGAGAAAGAAATGGAGGTCTCTTCTGAAGCATAGCTACTCATCCACAGTGGGGATTTGGTTGCCATTTGTTTGGGAGAACTCCTTACTGGGCATTCTAAGAAGACTGGGCTGGATGGTCTCTAACAGGGCTTCCATGTTTTCCCTGTAACTGACCTTGTCCAGGGCATGGACTATGACATCTCCGCCCTCAGCCAGAGCTAGGGAAGGAGGGTGGACAGAGCATACTCAGATGAGTGAAAGTCAGGTGGCCTGGATGGAGAGATCCAGGAGAGAATGAGCCACAATGAGAAGAGCCAGAGAGACACAGGGAGGAGAGATGTGTGTCAACCAAGACCCAGATCTCACCTACCTCTGTCACCTTCACCAACTGCGTCCTTGCCTTGAGCCGGGGGGCCTCCCAAGTGCACTCACCATGAGCTTCAGGATGGAAGTGTTGAGGAGAGGGCTGGGCCATGCCAGCTGTCCCGAGATGATGACTCACAGAGTTTCTGACCAAGTTTTCATTTTGACGATTGAGCTTGGTGTACAGAACGTCTTAGTTCATTTGAGCTGCTATAACAGAATCCCTTAGACATGTTGGCTTATAAACAACAGAAATTTATTTCTTACAGTTTTGGAGTCAGGAAGTCCGAGATTAAGGAGCTGGCAGATTAGGTGTCAGGTGAGGACCCGCTTCTGGTTCACAGACAGCTGTCTTCTCGCTATGTCCTCACATGCCCAAGGGACAAGGGAACTCTCTGGGGTCTCTGGGGGCATTAAGCCCATCATGGGGGTTCCATCTTCATGACACTAATCACCTCCCAATGACCTCACTTCCAAACACCATCGCATGGAGGTTAGGTTTCAACATATGAATTTTGGGAAGACAAAAACCTTCAGCCTAGAGCACAGAATGATAATACTGCCCCCTCCAAATTCAAGACAAATTTCTAATTGCACTTTAAGCAGACATTTCTCATGTCTTTGCTATTACCAACCACATTTTTTATTTTAAAAATACTTTGAATTCAAATTCACATGAAGCATATTTCAAAGGTGGCAAAAATAGCTGAAATTAAATGCTTACTGAATTCCTTGCAGAAATCATCAAAGACGTTTTTCCATCTGATCTTGATCTAACATAAAAATGATTTTCAGAAAGTTCTTATTGTCATAGGAGCAAATATAAATGTATCTATAAATAAGGTTTTGTGTATTTATTAGTTGAATACTGTACACCAATTTTTTCAATTAACCTTTTTTATTGATGCAGATGCTGAGGATCAGAGAGGTTGATCTCACTGTGAGAGGGTGGCAGAGAAGGGCTTACACATAGGAACCATAACTGCCAGACAAAACCTGCTTCCACACCTTGAAACTGTCCCTTAAAACCCCGGGGTCTGGGGTAGGGTACCGAAGCTGGGGACAGGTCAGCCATAAAGTTTGGAGAGACAGGTTAATTCAGATGTGCCCACAAAAGGGGTGGCCAGAACATGTTGACTCCCTCAGCTGAGACTAGGAGACTAGGAGACAGGATATGACAGGGAGGCTGCTTTCTAGTTAAAAATGCACTTAGTCACGTGATACCAACTTGTTTAAACCTAGACTTCGAAAGAGCAAAGACACTTATTACAGTTTAGAAACGACTGATTGAATGAATCAATTCTACGTCAATACTGTAAATACTTTAAGAAAACTGGTCTGGGCTGAATCCTGTTTAACTAACATTCATTGGGTAGTTTACCACATGCTAAGCACTAGGTTAGGTTTTATTTTAACATGTATTACTGCATTTCCTCTTTACAAGTGGACCCTAATATCCCAGTTTTATATATTGATAATCAGGAAACTGACAGAGGGGCCACGTGGACTGCACGAGGTCATAGCCGCCATCTATGTACGTGTGTGTGTGTGTGTGTGTGTGTCATTGCCGGTCAGTGTGGATTCTGGTGGAAGACGAGACCTCATATGAAGGAGCCCATCACAGGTAAACAAGGGGCTGTCATTGAAATCCTCAGCTTCCCCTCCTGGAACTGCCTATGGCCAGGTTTCTGGACATTGCTCCCTTGTTGGAGCATCACACAGAGGTTTTGTGAAATAGTGATAACTAAAATAAGGCTTAAGGTGCATATATGTATATGTATGGGTGAATCACTTTGCTGTACACCTGAAACTAACACAACATTGTAAATCAGCTATCCTCCAATAAAAGAAAGAATTAAATAAAAGGCTTAAGGTAATGTTTTTTACCTTACTATTTGGATTTTTTTTTTAAGTCACAGCTCTTAAAGAAAGCATCTGTGACTTTCTACTCAGAAGCAGAGGCCGTCAACCAAAATCCCAGAGGGATTTGTTTCAAGCACAATCTCTCCCTTATCTTTCTCATTTCTAATTCTTACCCACTTGCTAATTGAGCCTGAACTTCCATGGGAAGGGGCTGAATTCTAAATAGAAGACCTCTTATCTTGACATGTGGCCTGGGCTAAGGAGGGAAGCTACATAGCTTCATCACACAGCACCAACCCCGGTTCAAAGTGAGCCGCAGTTCAAACCTGCCAGACAAAACCTGCTTCCACACGTTGAAACTGTCCCTTAAAACCCCGGGGTCTGGGGTAGGGAACCAAGGCTGACTTTGAACAGGGGTTGGTTCCTCACTGAAGTGCCCTTGATCAAGAACGGCAGCACAAAGGATTTGTCTGGGCATTAGTCCTTTCTACTGTGTTTGAAAATACAACAAAACTTTGTGCGCAATACAAGTTATGCCATCTGAACGATGAAACCTGGGGGAGACAGCTTCTGACATATCATATTTATACTAAATCCCATCCTGTTATTTTCAATTTCCTCAGGAAAGCTATCATTAGCGACACTTACTGACCAGCTTGAGGCAAAACCCAAGGTCCTCTCACCTCAGAAAGTCATAACCTGTACCAGTGATGGGCAGAGAAGAGATTAGCACAATTATAAAATGCAGCCACTGCTCCAAATGGCACTGGGGATGGCCATCACCCTTCCCGAGTTGACAAGTGATCTGAATGAAGATTTGTCCAGACGCGCCTGACTGTGACTCCCTTTGCTATCCCGTGTCTGTCCCTCTCTAGAAGCTACCTGAAGTAGCTGGCATTGAGATTGTATTCTCTTCATTTACAGCGAGAAAGACATTCCTAAAACTGGTCTGATTTTCAAAGCATCATGCCACCGAATGGTTATATGGTATCAAATCGCTCTATGCAGAGTAATTTCCCTTGGAAGGTTGATTTTTTTTAAGTGCCTAGAAATAGAAAATATACATTTTCACATAGAAACACATCTTTCCTTGAAGGGTTGGTAAGTGATCTATGTTGCTTACCCTTCAAAATAGAAGCCAGTAAGAGAACTTCATATTTTAAAAGAAAATGTATTCCTTAAAGGAAAGAAAAATAAACCAAGAACAAACGTTGTGAGGGCAACTAGTTATAATCTCTTAAGTTGTCCGTAAGTGAGCCTGGCATAAGGCATTGTAGAAAGTACTTCTGAAGAACTGTCCTAATATGTGTGGCCTCAATATACCTCATATTGAGTTTTGCAGCTTTCTACCTCAGTGGAAATTCAAGGACTGCTCCCTTATTATAACTGTGGGCATAAACCACTTCATTTATCAGTGGACATGAAATGGCCATCTGAACAAGTGGCAAAGGATGGCAAGGAAAAGGTGCTGACACAGGGGAGGACTGCCTGCACCCCAGGGTCAGTGACCCTGGCTCTGACATCAGAGTGCTTGCTCTCTGAGCATGGTCTCTTTTGACCCTGGATTGGGGCCCTTGCAGGGTTGTGAGTGGCATTTTACTCAGGAAAATCTAATTCCAGTAGGCAGCAGGGGCTGTGCTAGGGCCAGTGTCCGCCTCAACTTCAGGAGCTCTTTGTGGACCCGGGAACCAAGCTCGCACCTGCAGACTCAGAGCTGCAGCTTCTGGGACAGACTAGGAATGGTGTCAGGTCCTGGGACGTGCCAGCTGCCACAACCCAGCCCCTGAGTGTCTCCCTCCTCAGCCGAGAGGCCAGGGCCTTGTGTGAGGGTCTGAGCCAGAGCAGGCCCCTCCCTTGAAGGCTCCCGTAGAGAATCTGGCCTCAGCTCAGGTCTGAGGGTTTACCTTCCAGGACTGTGAAGAATTCTGCACCTCTGAGCTAATTCCTGGAGGCTCTCAGATCCCCAGCTTCCAAAGAAAGATATCCATTACAATTTCCCAAGGCTGCCCTCCTCTTGTCACAGGGGTTCATGTAGACCAGGGGCGAGGGGGCTGGCCTGGCCCAGACACCCAGGCCTCAGGACTTGCCAGGCGTGTGGCTTTGGGCTTCTTACTTGCCCTTTCCTTGACTTACTTTCCCAACTGCAGAGTGGAGATAATAATCACACTTTCTTGAGAGTTTTGCAGGGCTGGTAAATGGACCCGTGTAAGGAAGAGCCAAGAAGCGTGCTGGTCCAGCATAACTCCTCGGAAGGGCACCCCCTGGAGCCTGTGGTCAGGTGCTGGCCTCCACCCTGGCACCACTGCCCCACCCCCACTGGGACGATGCATCTGTACTGCTGCCCTGTCCCTCCAGACCTTTACCATCTCTAGGTAGAAGTCCCATCCTCTTCACGGCCCTGTGTGTGTTCCCAGGGCCTTGGGCACGGGGCCAAGTCAGATTCCTGAAAAGCAAGTTCACTGCTCACCCGCTCCCGCTTCCTGATCTCTCCCTTTTTGGGACATACCTGGGTCTTATGAAGCAGTCCTTCATGTGGTATGGCCTCCCCACAAAGGGAGCTTGTCTTCAGACATCAGCTCCACTCTGGCCTCCACCAGGAGACCTGCTCCGACAGCATCTCCCCTTCTTTCACCCCCCGTTGTCAGCAAACTCCCCTCCTGGGCAGCTGGTCTGTCCTTACACACCGGTGGGTCCTTATCCAAACCCACTTCGTGGTGTACAGTAATAATCCATTTACCCTCTGTGGACCTCCACCAGACAGCAACCACGCTGGTGCATCACCTTTTCCAGACTGACCCCTAGTTAGTACTGGGACCACCCAGACCAGTGTTCTCCTGCAGCGCTGTTCTATCAAGGGCCTGGCCTTCCTTGGGCCACAGGCTAAGACCAAGGAGTGTCCCTGTTGTCACCACCAACTTCCCTCAGGCATAACAGAACTGTGCAATCTGATGGGGACACTCACAAAGTTCCTTTGTGGACACAGTTTATATATTTCCCGTTCAGAAACCCTACATCGGCATTTGTAGCTCTTGAAAACAGGACCCCAAATACAATCACTATTTGTACACAATTTTTGAAAGTATAGTTTCCATCTTGGGTGCTGCCATATTCTGAGAAAGGGAGCCCATGACATTTATAAGAGCATCAGTTTTTCTTTGCACTTTCCAGATACAAGGTCCCTGGAACTCAGGATTTCCTGAAAGTTTAACATTGTTGAAGGTCGGGTCACTCTGACTGAGGTTTAAGCGCGGGGGATTTACTGGGGAGGGAACTCAGGAACAAACACAGGGAAGGGTAGGGCAGAGGAAGGGGCTTCACTGAAAGGCAGTCACAAGAGAAGCGGCAGGTGTCCCAGGGGCTCTGGAGCCCGATGCTCTCCAGAGTTGCCCCCAGCTTAGGTAAGGAGTTGCCTTTGTACCCCAGAGCAGTCATGGAATGTGGGATGCCCCGTGGGAGGGGGTGTAAACTTCTAGAAGAGTTTCTGGAAAGAAACTCAGCTCTGTAAGGTGAGCAGACCACATTCCAGGGCTGGAGAATGTGTCCTTCAGTCCTGAGGGGGTTCTGGGTGCATGGACATAGCAGTGCCACACCCAGGAAACTGCAGGAACAAGGGGGCGTTGACAGTAGATCGTTTATGCTCCTGGGAGGTTTTGCAGCTGTAATCAGATTCTCAAAGACCCACAAATAACAACAGAAGCAAAACCGCTCCCCTACATCCTGAGTGGCAATATAAGAAAGAAAGTTTCTGCACTACACAGCGAGTTCATACATTTTCACCCTCCTCACCTCGTGTGCAAAAACTGGCAAGTACTGCCAACCTTCTGCAACTAAGATTGGGCAACTATTCTATTTATTTTTTTCCATCTTTTTGTTCAATGGTTGTATAACTCCTAATACTGATCCATCCATTCCATTCACAATAAAATTTACTAAAAAGGAAACAAGAGACTAAATACATTCTTTCCTCCCTGTGATTCTGTGATGCCTTTATAATGGAAATTCAGTTAACATTCAAGTCTAACTTGGAGGTATCCTTAATTTTTTAATTAATTTGAAAAATGTAAAATAACATGAAAAGAGCTGGATGTAACAGCACATTCCTAAAAATGCCCTGTCCTTTTAAGCACTACTGCTGTGGTATAGTCTCCAAATTCTCACCATTTTTATTTTAATTGTACATGAGCCTGTTTCTATAGAGAAAATGAGAACATTCTGAGGGTGAGGCTTTAAGCTGAAAAGGATGCTCAGTCGTTCCCAAAACAAAAGACCTTTAGACCACGTACTCCCAGCAGTCACAGGCCATGGAAGGACCACACACCTTTTATCAGAGGGCTCTTCCTCTAAGGCGCCTGGGAGTGGGCAGGGAGGACCCTGTGGGAGCCAAGTGGGGCTCAGCCAACGTGACGGGGGACAGCTTCTCCAGGAGGAAACAGGAAGTCCTTGCTGGGGTCTGGCATCTGCATATACTGAACCCCCAGAAGCCACTGATTATTTTAACCAGGCTCAATTTGTCTTTGAAAGAGATGTTTTAAAAAGCAAAAGAGCTTAAACAAACATGAAAGTAATCTAATTCAGACATAAACATGAAAGTTAATGAGATTACCATGAATTGATCTAAATATGACTTAAAATAATTAGAAATGATTTTTGATGGCATGCCACTTCAGTCGGGACACTTTTATGTTACATCATGAAGCCAATGGATTATTGCTTTCTAGAATATTTTCTTGCTGTTTATGACCTTCAAAGACATTCCAGTGTTGGCAGACCTGTCAATCAAGATGTCTCCAAACGATGAATGAGTTTCTGCCTTTACCATAGCTCTTCCTTCATACTATCTTCAGGTAGAAACAGTGCCTTTGTCTTATTTCAATTATTTGCTTTCTCCTGAAATAAAGTCACAGGCATATGATTTCAGAGAGGATAAATATTAATTGTTTCAAGTCTATGGCAAAAACATATGAAAAGAAACATGCTATGATTGTTGAAGGCTGCAGGCTGTTCTTCAACATAAATGTGAAGTTTCAGAGACTGCGGGGTAGGCATTTCCCAGGTCTACTGTATCCCTAAGCCAACACCAAGGCTAAGGGGCCCTGTGAAATAAATATTTTTGTTTTGTGTTTGAGTGAACT
The DNA here is from genome assembly GCF_963924675.1 of Phocoena phocoena. NCBI lineage: Eukaryota > Metazoa > Chordata > Mammalia > Artiodactyla > Phocoenidae > Phocoena > Phocoena phocoena. Next base: position 3,358,536 of record NC_089221.1, on the reverse strand, counting down.
CAAACTCTGGCAACCTTTGAGGTTAGAAGCCATTACCATTGCTAAGGGCTTGTCACTGAGTCAAAAACATTTTCCTGTGACATCTTGTAAAAATCTAGTGTTGACTGTTGAGAGCTCTCTATTCAACTTTTCTGCTGGGAAAACACCATCAGGACTGCCAGGGTACCCCTGAAGCTCATACTGTTTAAATCAAAACAAACATTTGACAGAAAGTGTATTCGAAGTTGAATGAATCATCCTACCAATTTCCAAAGGTTGTAGCAAAAGCTTTCTGATTATTAATTATTATTATTTTCTTCTGCATCAAACTGAAATGGTAGTTTTTTAGGACCTAATGTTACTCACCTCCATGGTACTAACCATTCAGTCCAGAAAAATGGTATCATAATTAGCATACCCAGTTTTAAATTCAGAGAATGTGAACATATTCAACAGATCAAGTAATGGGAACATTAAATTTAAAAGTTAATATGACAAACCAAAAATATTGCACTTAGTACAAGCAATAATAATAAGCTGTTTAAAAGTATTGTGTACAAATGAGTGTTTTATTTTACCACACTAAGTTTACAAAATACCTAATCATTCTTGTTATGTTTTTTACTTTTGTGTTGGTCTGAGTACCTCAAATGTGCTAAACTCTTCTCTCGTGCCTATTGGCATCATAAAGAAGAAGATGAATGTCTATTTGGAAGTGTTAAGTCATCATTAAAAGCTGGCATAAGAATCACATTTCTACTTCAGCTTGGGATGCATAAGACCCTTCAACTAGACCAAACTTCACTGGCATCATGAGTGAGGCTTCATGTCTCCTTCTAGAACAGATCTGCAGAGGGACTTACCTTCTCTTTGAGAAACAACACAGCTTCTCAAGTAAGCTTGGGACTGTGAGAACACAAACAGTCATGCCATGAACCTACTTCCAAACACTGACATAAAGTACAATTTTGTATTTCTTTGTCCTCCTGCATTTTCCTGATTAAAATATATATATATATAGTTTTCCCTTAAAAAACATGCATGTGTTACTCATTTCAAAATATATATGAGTATCAAATCCCTATGTTGTAGACCTAAAATAAATACAATGTTATATGTCAATTATATCTCAATAAAACTGGGTAAAAATTAAAAAAAAAGAAATAAATATATGCAAGATAAATTGGTAAGAGGTACCAAAATGTAATATGTGTTTTCCTTCCCATTTCTGAGTAGGAAAAAAAAAAAAAGTCTATTGTTGACTAGTCAATTTTTGATCTGTTTTTTTTCTCTTTAATCAGGTATTGAGGTATAATATAGATATACTAAAAGCCACCAATTTTAGGGAAAAAAATACAATGAGTTTTGACAAATATATATGATTTTTAGCCACCACAACCCATCAGGATATAGAATATTTCCATTGCTCCATAATGTCCCCTTGTGCTACTTTGTAGTTGACTCTTTTTTTCCCATGTCAGCCTCAGATAACCACTGATCTGCTGTCTGTCACTGTGTTTTTAATGTTTTTAGAAGTTCATGTAAACAAATCATGCAGCATGTTTTGTCCTCTTGCACTGCACACAGGGACCAGTCTGACATGCTATGCATTTGTGAATAGCCCTTGAAAGACTCATTATATAAAGATTTCCTTGATGTTAACCAGTGGTGAATGCACAAATTTTCTCAAGCATTTACCAGTTTTGGTTTTATTCTACTTCCCATGTGATATGAACTCAGATTTCCTTATCCCTTTGCTAAACATCATTAGACTTTAGGACCTGAAATATTCAATCTACTGTGTCAACTCTGATTGGCCATTTTCTGGACTGTAGGTGACACATATCGTTGTTCTTTGATAATTATTGTTTTCATTAAACCCAACGTGGCAGAAGCCCATGGTGACCAAAGCAGTGAGAACGGATTCGTGGGGTCTTTTCTTGTTTGTTTGTTTTGTTTTGTTTTTCTAATATTCCAAAGTCCTAGACAATTTGATGGCACTGGAGCAAGAGAGGTCAGGAACTACCCTGTGAAGCAGGAGGAGTGATTAGCCCTTATTTTGCAAGTAATAGGATGGCCCTGGATTGCTGGGTGCTTACTCTGAGCTCAGAGGTAATGAGACCAACAGCCTATGAGGACTTTCTATGACGTGAAGAATAGTCAATTCACAAAGAGTCCTTCCTCAGATGCCTCATATGTCAAACTTCAATAGACAGAATGTGGTTTTATGACAACGCTTTATCAAGACTTTTAGGTAACATTTGGCAAATTAATCAATGTGGGGTTTTGGGGCACTACCACTATTTTCTATCAATAAACGGCAGGAAGTATAGAACTTTGACATCTACTTTTGAGACACAAGTTTCCAGAGACACAAGGCGATTATAACAACGTGGAGGCTTTAAAAATATTCCTGCTGCAATAAGTAAAAGGAAAATGAAGTGTATGGGCTATAACTGGAAATGGGCTCCCTGTCGAAGAAATGAAGAAAAGAAGAAAAACAAAAATGAACAGAACCTTGACATGCAGTAATTAGAGGTGTCATTTTTCATCCCAAATAATTAAAAGCTAAACCCATTTTCTAAAATCACATTATTTAATTATAAAAGTAAATAAATATAATTAAAAAGTTAGACAGATATTGTTAGATGCAGTGTCAGCAAAGCCCTGAAATATATCAAATGATATTTTGAAGAGAGTTCTTGTCATTTCAAATGGCTATGAAGCAGCCCTGTCACCACGAATGATGAAAATAACCAACATATTGCAATAATTGGTTACATCCACTGTTTATTCTTATGCTGCTTGAGCATAAGCAAAAAGAAAATGCCTTTTCCTATTTAGTCTAAAATTACATATCACCTACCTGTCAGAAAATGTATAGCAGAGAATCAGAAGAAAGATGTATGATTTTGGAGGCCAGAAATCTACCTACAGGCAAGAATGATACAGCCCAGCAAATAGATCACAGAAATCTTGCACAAGTAATCATAAACATTTCTATGCTTATAGCAAATTTTTTGCCTCTAGAGTGGATAAAATTTCCTGCGATAAAGGGACCTGTTGCTTCCCTTATAAAATAGATGATGCTACACAATATAACCAGTAGACGTTACAGATTATTTTTACTTCTAGAAGAATGTGGAAAATACAACATACTCCCTGTACCAAGTGTCTGATTTTATGGTTGCCTCCTCCACCTCCAGATCTAATATTAGGGGTCAGAAATGTCAGAGTCATTATCTCTCTTCCAAGAACTGTTACCAGCTGTGTAGACAGGTCTAGAATCCCGGGAAGTCTCTTTCAGATATTCTACATTCACACTCAAAGCCCGTGTTTGATCTCCAGGCATTGCAAGCTCAATGTTTTACAGCTCACAGACTAGAGTCTATAGGTCGATTCCCACAGCAGTCTCTTCTGTATTGGTCTTAGACTGCCATAACAAAACACCATAGACTGCAGGGCTTAACCTACTGCCTGTAAAATAAAATTCATATTTTATGACAAGACAAGAACAATTTAAACATAAAAATTTGGCCTCCTCTCTCCTCACACTGTGCACTGTGTATCTGCCTTAGGCCTTGAACAAACCTCCCCCATCAGCAAAAATACCCGCTCAACCATTAAAAGCAACATTCTCCTGGTACTGACAAGACAACTCCTTAAAAGACAACATTCCTCCTTGATCTTGTAAGGGGCCACGATGATGCTTAGCTCTGGATTGTGTAAACTGTCAGTAATATGTCATTTAATGTATAGAACCTCTGTCTCAAAAAACTTATAGAACTGTGCCTGGACTTCTAATGGGCAGAACAGTTCTCAGAGTTTTCTGAAATGCTATTCCTGGGTTATAATCCTGAATTTGGCTTGAATAAAAATTTCTACTTCTTTCATAAATTGACTGATGATTAATTTTCATCGACAGAAATTGTTGTGTCACAGTTCTGGAGGCCAGAGGTTTGAGATCAAATTTCCATCCAATCTGATTTCTGGTGAGGGTTCTCTTCCAGGCCTTCCGATGGCTGCCTTCCTGCTACAACAATCCCAAATGGCCTTTCCATGCTGTATGCACATGGAGAGAGAGAGAGACAGAGGAAGACAGAGACAGAAACAGAGACAGAGTCAGAGAGATTTATTATAAGATATTGCCTCATGTGCTCTTTGAGGATGACAAATCCTAAGATCTGCAGTTGGCAAGCAGGAGACCCAAGAGAGGCAAAGGTGTAGTTCTGGTCCGAAAGCTGGCACACTCAGGTCCCCGGAAGAGCTGATGCTTCAGTTTGAGGCCAAAGGGAGGAAAAGACAATGTCTCAGATCATAGGCAGGCCGGCAGGAAGAATTCTCTCTAATTTGGCGGACAGTGAGCATTTGGTTCTATTCTGATGTTCTGGTCTTTGACAAATGGGATGAGGCTCACCTACAGTAGGGAGGGCAATCTGCTCAATCAATGTATTGGGTGGGCCAAAAAGTTCATTTGTTTTTTTTTTCCATAAGATGGCTCCAGTAACACTTAGTTGCCTTCAACTTCATTTGAAACAATTTTTTTAGATTGTACTGTGACAGCTGTCATATCACCGTGCATTTAAAAAAGAAAAAGAAAATCAAAATTGGTGAATTTTTGTGCAGCCATTTTAATATTGAAGATAGAAGAAAAATGCAACATTTTTGGCATATTGTGCTTTATTATTTGGTAAAAACACAACTGAAATGCAAAAAAAAAAAAAAAAAAAAAAAAAAGATTTGTGCAGTGTATGGAGAAGCTGCTGTGACTACTCGAACAGGTCCAAAGTGGTTCGTGGAGTTTCGTGCTGGAGATTTCTCTCTGGACGATGTTCCATGGTAGGGTAGGCCAGTTGAAGTTGATAGCAATCAAATCGAGATATTAATTGAGAACAATCAACATTATACCATGTGGGAGATAGCCGCCATACTCAAAATACCCAAATCAAGTGTTGAAAATCATCTGCACCAGCTTGGTTATGTGAATTGCTTTGATGTCTGGGTTCCACATAAGTTAAGTGAAAAAAAAAAAACTTCTTGACAGTATTTTCACATGCGACTCTCTACTTAAACATAACAAAAACGTTGCGTTTTTAAAGCAAATTGTGATGGGCAATGAAAAGTGGATACTGTACAATAATGTCGACCAGAAGAGATCATGGGACAGGTGAAATGAACCACCACCAACCACACCAGAGGCCGGTCTTCATACAAAGAAGGTTATGTTGTGTATATGCTGGGATTGGAAAGGAGTCCTCTATTATGAGCTTTTTCTGGAAAACCAAATGATCAGTTCCAAAAAGTACTGTTCCCAATTAGACCAACTGAAAGCAGCACTTGATGAAAAGTAACCAGAATTAGTCGACAGAAACACATAATCTTCCATCAGCATGACACAAGACTGCATGTTTCTTTGATGACCAGGCAAAAACTGTTACAGCTTGACTGGGAAGTTCTGATTCAACTGCTGTATTCACCAGACATTGTACCTTTGGATTTCTGTTCATTTCAGTCTTTAGAAAATTCTCTTAATGGAAAAATAATTCCATTCCCTGGAAGACTGTAAAATGTACCTAGAACAGTTCTTTGCTCAAAAAGATAAAAAGTTTTGGGAAGACGGAATTATGAAGTTGCCTGGAAAATGGCAGAAGGTAGTGGAACAAAAGGGTGAATATGTTGTTCAATAAAGTTCTTGGTGAAAATGAAAAATGTGTCTTTTATTTTCATTTTAAAAACCAAAGGAACTTTTTGGCCAGCCCAATAAATGTTAAATTCATCCAAAACACCCTCACCAAAACACACAGAACGATGTTTAATCAAATATATGGACACCTTATGGCCCAGGCAAGTTGACACATAAAATGAACCAGCATGCCATCTCCAGCAGACCACCTGGCCAGGCAGCTGAGGCTGGTCTAGGAAATAGGCCACCTCCAGGGCTGAGAGGGTAGCCTTGAAGCTCTCAGTGTTAATCACCTTCCATTCAGCTCAGTGTGTGTTCCGAGAAACTAACTCAGTACCTTCACATTTAACCTGTTCGAGATGTTTCATATGCTTACTTCTCGAAAGAAGGGAACTGAAGTTTGAAATTCACATTCAAATGTGAGGTTTGGATAAAGAATACATTTATTTTTAGTGTAAGTATGTCCTGTGCCATATTTGGAACATGCTTGTACTAAAATGTGGTGGTTCCAGTCAGAATGGCCATCATCAAAAAATCTATAAACAATAAATGCTGGAGAGGGTGTGGAGAAAAGGGGACACTCTTGCACTGCTGGTGGGAATGTGAATTGGTTCAGCCACTATGGAGAACAGTATGGAGGTTCCTTAAAAAACTACAAATAGAATTACCATATGACCCAGCAATCCCACTACTGGGCATATACCCTGAGAAAACCAAAATTCAAAAAGAGTCATGTACCAAAATGTTCATTGCAGCTCTATTTACAATAGCCCGGAGATGGAAAGAACCTAAGCACCCATCATTGGACGAATGGATAAAGAAGATGTGGCACATATACACAATGGAATATTACTCAGCCTTAAAAAGAAATGAAATTGAGTTATTTGTAATGAGATGGATAGACCTAGAGTCTGTCATACAGAGTGAAGTAAGTCAGAAAGAAAAAGACAAATACCGTATGCAAACACATATATATGGAATTTAAGGGGAAAAAAATGTCATGAAGAACCTAGGGATAAGACAGGAATAGAGGCGCAGACCTACTGGAGAATGGACTTGAGGATATGGGGAGGGGGAAGGGTGAGTTTTGACAGGGCGAGAGAGAGTCATGGACATATACACACTAACAAACATAGTAAGGTAGATAGCTAGGGGGAAGCAGCCGCAAGGCACAGGGATTTTAGCTCGGGGCTTTGGGACAGCCTGGAGGGGTGGGATGGGGAGAGTGGGAGGGAGGGAGACGCAAGAGGGAAGACACATGGGAGCATATGTATATGTATAGCTGATTCACTTTGTTATAAAGCAGAAACTAACACACCATTGTAAAGCAATTATGCCCCGATAAAGATGTTAAAAAAAATAAATAAATAAAAATAAAATAAAATGTGGTGGTTGTTTATCTGAAATTCAAACTTAACTGGTTGTCCGATATTTTTAGTTGCTAAATTTGGAAAACATTTTATTTTTAGATTGCTATTTTAAACTATTGTTCCAAATAGAAAAAAAATTCAGTTTAAAAGAAATTTTCCAAGTACATTAACTGCATGAAGTGAATTCAAAAGATAAATATTTCTAAAAAGAAAGCTAAAAAAAAAACAAGATATGAAACAGAAAATTTTAATATTCAAAGATGCCCTGAGATATATTTAAATAGATTTTTAATATAAAAAATATAAAACAACACAAATATTACAAAATATCAGATTACTTTTAGCGTGGATAAACTTTATCCAAGATTATCCAAGGATGAAAGATTATATAGAACAGCACCCCATTATGGGAAGAGCAAACTGAGGCTCAAAAATATTAAGACAGCTAAATAAAACTGGCACCCCAAAACCCATCTTGCTCGAAAATAAACACCACTTTGATAACCTCCACCTTCTTATTGAAATTAGGTTCATAATCCTTTATCTCTGGTATCAATTATACACTTGTTTTGTCCAAACTTACATTTATTTTAAAACTATCTGCTCATTTTCTTTTCTCAAAGCCTGCCCTATCAGTATTCTGCTTCAGGTAGAGCTCAGGGGTACAGCATCTGATGGTTTGGATAATTTAAATGTCCAAGTTTTGGGTCAACGGCCATTGATTCATTTCAGAAGCTTTTATCTGCAGTCTTCTTAGTGACAGTTATTGTTCTCTACCCTGGGTGACCTTTGACACAAATTTGGAAGAAAAATCTCTAGAATAAGCCCCGAAGGAATCATTCATCCTTAATGCATCTAATTACTACCTAGAAAATGTGCTTGACATTATGCAGAAATTATAATGAAAACCAACCTATGTAATGTTTCAGCTCAGTGATTACCTAATTATATTAAGTTAAAATGTAAATATTTTCTAGGAAGAAATTTAGAAACTAGGACACTTTGTGGAAAAACAAATCAGCTAAACCCAGGTGGTAGCATCATCATTTCATGTAATAAAGTATCTCTTGGCTGCTTTATCCACACCCTGTACCTATTTGGATTTCTGTGTATTTCTCCCAGATTCAAAACATACCTCTAAATGAGATTTTTTTTTCCTTCATGCTATCTAAAAAAATGAATGGATACATTAAAAGTCATTGAAATTGGTATTTAGCATAATTAAAATAAAAGGCTGATGTGCTTAAACTTGCAACTTTCATCTTATTGTTGGAATTCTGCCTGGGAGCATGGCCAGTACTTTACATATAAAGATGGTCATGAATTGGAGGTGGTGATTTTTCTCCACAAATAAAATATGTAAGAAAATAGAAGGCTTCCTGACAAATCTCTTTATCATGATATGTTTTCCAACTAGAAGATTTGAAACAAAGTGGTAAACAGAATGATATATTAACCTAACATTAACCTGGACATTTTTTGATGAAAATCTTAATGACCAATTTGTTGAGACTCTTTATATCTCTCTACGATATCTTTGCTTTATCTCAAAATATAAATATTTTAATGGGCAGACACACAGACAAGCACACATATACCTTAACAATGACCCGGATGATCCATCTGATCTCAAGTTATTCTAAGATTAAAATAATAAGTTGGAGGACAAAGCCCAGTCTCCAGCCACACAGCGCCCCATCCTGCATGGTGCATCTGTGAATAAATGAAGAGATGCTGGCTTCATTTCTCCATCGGATTTCTGTGCTTGCTCCACAATCTCCTACTCAGATAAGAGTCTGCTATGTTTGACTTTTATTACCTTCAGGACACAGGGTCAGCTGATATCCCATTAGGACTAAGAGTAAAGTGAAGGCAGCATTCTCTGAGACAGCAGGCTGCCTCTCTCTTGTTTTTCAAAGAATCTTTGCCAATTATGCATTGCTTTTTTTTTCCATCTTGCAAATATTTTTGAGACCCTACCATATGGCAGACATCATTGAAAACCTTTGGGATGAATCAGTGAACAGAGCAGAAAAAGATCTCTGCCCTCAGTGACTTTGCATCTCCTGGAGAGCTCAGACCATCTAACAGTAATGTGATAAATAGGCAAATGCTCTATGTCACTAGAAGGTGTAAATGTTGTGAAGAATTGGAGCCCAGGAGTGCCAGGGGAGCTGGGCAGAAATGTGCTTGCAATTTTAAGAGAAAGTGGGACTTGAAGGGGGTGAAGGAGTTCACCACCAAGCTCCCTAGGACAGAAGAATCCCCATGGAGGGAATGTCCACTGTACAGTGCAGGGAAAGGAACTGATGTAACTGTATGTGTTACATTTAAAGAACTGCAAGGACAGTGTTGCTAGGACGTTGTGAGCTGGGGAAGGTAGCAGAAGTTAAGGCATGGAGCCCATTGCAAGGAAACCAGGGGAAAACTCTTGCAGAGTCTGAACAAAGGCAAACCACAGTCTGACTTACATTTTAATCGGCTCTTGCTGGGTACCACCTTGAGAATAACCTCTCAAAGAACAAGGGCAGAAGCCAGGAGATCACATAGACCAATAGTAGAATGATACAGGTGAAGTGCAATGGAGGCTCAGACCGGCATCATAGCAGTGGAGGTGGACAGCAACTGGTGGGTTCCACTTACATCTTAAAGGTAGGGCCAAAAAGATTTCTTGAAGTCCTGCATGTGGAATGTGAAAGAAAACATAGAATCAAGGATGGTTTCAGGTGTTTAGGTCTGGAAAGCTGTTGGAATGTTGAGGGCCATCCTCCCTTTCTTGACCCTACCTTGATTCCTCCTTTCCTATGAATCCCCCTGCTGACCTTGGGTCTTTGCGTCACTTCTCTTGTATTTCCAGTGGCTGACTATTTGTAGGACTCTGCCCCGTTCCTCACTGGCTCCTGACTCTGTGACCCTCAGGACCACCTTTTCTACCTCCCTCCACTTCTTAGTTAGTCACTCAGTTGATTGTACAGAGTGTGTCCCTGATCTGGCTTGATGGTCACCTCCTGCACATTACAGTAGCTTTTATGCTACTGATTTTACAAACTCTAGAAATCTCACAGAGATTACTAGGCATCTTCTGCATGGCATGTGCCATATGGAAAGAAAAAATTATTCCAAGGAACTTTTAGAATTCCGGTTGTAAAACAGACCCTGTGTTTGACACAATTCTTCTTTTGATATTTTTTCCGACAGTTACTGGCCCAGCTCTAATGGCTTTCCCTGGGATGTTTCAGAGTATTATCATTTAATTTACCTAATTCCAAAATTGCTGTCAGAAAAATGAAAATATAGTTCTTCCCCATCAATCAGCCAATTGTATGGTCTACATTGTACCACAGGCAGAGGATTCATTCAGCTGGCATTTTCCACTGACGCTATGTCTTCACGGTGCCAAAATCACCATTATGGTCAGTCAACTGAGTTAAAACCAATCAGTCAAGTCAGATATTTGGTTAGGATGCTGAATAGATAGTCAGAACCCACAATTTTAGAGGTGCCTCAAAAGAAATTCTGTACTCTCTTTGTTTCCTCAGGCAGCAGCAGTGTTAACGATCCCCAACCGAGACAGTGAGTGTTGGTGGCAATCCCATTGCTCTTGGTCTCAAGATACATCTCATGCCTAAGAAGTTGAGAGGAATTAACTAAAGACATCACATCTCTCTTCACAGCTCATCTTCATGGGCATGTCCAATACCTAAAGGACCCGGCTCTAATGAACCTCGGAAATTGAAGACAATGATTGTTGCCATGCTTTATTTAATTTTAATCTTGCTCTGTGCCAACACCTAACTTGGAATTGAGTCCAATCTTTGCTCCTTGACTCAGGTGAGTTAAAGAGAGATTGCTGTAATTATGAATTTTGCACCATAATTTCTTTTTTTCTTAGTGAGTTTCTTAGAATTCTTGTCATTAAGTCTTTCTGTTTTAAAGAAATCCGGTTCATGTTGACATGGTTCTTGGGCTATTCTGGAGCTTAAGCTCACCCGTATGTGTCTCTCTTACCAAAATTAAGCTGCTCAACACATTATTTGCAGAGCTCAGTTTTCGATTGGAGCTTATCAGAGTGTGGCCTCTTGTAACCTGTGTCTTTTTCCATGACCCTGTAGCTCAGAAATAGGCTAAACAAACAGCACAACAGAGGTTAAATATGGTCACAAACTGATGTCCACGGCTGTCATTGTGAACGCCAAAGCTGATGGGATGGAACAGAGTGAGTCTCTTCTCGACACATTGATGGACAGCTGTAAACAGAAATGGTCTTCTCTCTTCATTGCACTGTATTCCAACACCTAATGCTTCCCAATGGCACTATATTCGCTGTGTAGTTGTAATTGTTTTGCTCTGTTTCGTTGATGATCATGATGATGATGAAGGTGAAGATGATGACTATTCTCTTTGTTTTAAAAAAGCCTTAAGAATTTCTAGCCAAATGTTATTTTGTCTTAGAAATAGGCTTCAGTCCAGGACAATCTCAGACAAATTGCTACCATGTGCCAAAAATGTTTTTAAAAATATATTCACTTTTTAAATTTAAAGCCATAGGTAGGTTTTAATTACACTCCTAAGGAAGCAGTAGAACTGACAGAAGCGTGAGCTTATACTTAAAAATAATTATAATGATATCCTACGTGAAACCCATGTTTTAGAATCGTTCCATGTTCTCCTTCACAAACTATTTCACTAGATGGTCAAAAAGACCCCTTGAGATAATCGAGGGCAGTAGTTATCCCTCGGCACTTCTTCTTGAGAAAGTGGAGCCTGAGCCAGTCTCAACAGCTGTACCAGTAACTCAGTTGTCTGGATATAACGCAGTTACTCATCTGTGGAGGCAAAGAAGGTCTCTCTTCTGTAGGATATCAAAAGGAGCGTCATCATGTCCACTAGTGTGCATTTTTGTAAGTTACAAAATGTGTTAATTTAAAAAATATTCATTCAAATATGTGGACCCTATTTTGATATTGACCCAGGCCCAGAAAGTATGTACTCTAAGCTATAGGAAAAAATAAGCTGTGCATCACCCTGTATATATGCAATTTGATTTGACAGACTGTATAATGCTCTAGGAAGGATGGCGAGGTGTATGATAGTTTGTTTTATTCTTTTAAAATAAATAAAATCCAGAGTCTTCTCTCTCAAAACCAGCTCAGTATATTTGCACAGTTTTCTAGACCCTGCAGGTTTTGTTCTAAAAATTATTTCTATCGTTGGGTCTTCAAATACAAATGTACATTATAAATTATTCTTTGGAGATACTTAGGGTGTCTTTCACTAGAAGATAAGATGACTTACTCTTTCTCAACAAATAAGGAGGGATGGTAAGCAGCACATGATTCCCAAGCTGAGAGACTATGGCAGGTGGTGGGTATGCCCTGTGCCTTATTTATACAGTGTTTCAAGGAGACAGTCATTGGGTCCTTCACAGAGACAGGGTCATGCTGAAAACTGGGAAGAACATTCTATAACAAAATATCCAACATTGCATCTTTACATTACTCACATATCTGATACAATTAGTGCCATCTACTTGATAAGGTCAATTTAGGAAAGTCCTGTGGAATAGTTTCTAATGCAATTGTATCCTTTTCTCGTGCTTAGTAACTCTTTACCTAATTCAATGTGCTTTTCTGTATATTTGTCAGGAGAATAGTAATGTTTTACTTTACGATTTCCACCACCTTCCTAATCACTACTTCTTGTTATTTCTTTTCAGTGTAACATCACCTCTGAGCAGAAGCAATGAAATGGGGTTTAGGAAAAAAAAAAAAAGTAAAAGAAAAAAAGCAAATCCTGTATTATATCATCATCTGGAGAGCATGATGGTTTCTGCTGTGTTAATTTACACTAAAATCCATGACCCGGGAGCCTGATTGATTGCCAAGGGCAGAAATCCAGCCCCTGGCCTAGTTTATTTTGTGAACTGTAGCCTCAGATAGCACTGCAAGCCACAGTGATATTGATTTGATATACACTAGATGGCTCTTTATGCTCTTTGGGAAATTTATTGTGCCGAGTCAGAACCCCGGCAGCCAGGGAGAAGCCACTCTTTAAATTGAAGAGTGCTCTCAGGGTTTGACCCCTGGGCTGCTCAGGTTACCGAGTGGCCTGGGTGAGGCTAGGTCGGAGCAGACCCAGGGGACCAGTGCTCATCAGTTTTGAATGTCAAATCCCTTCAGAGGACCTGAGTTATTGCTAATAGGAACTTGCTGGGGTCTATGACATTTGGATGCCCTATAAGTTAAACATCGTAACACTTTCTTCATGTCAGAATCTTTTAAACGATGGCTCAGCACAGCACCTGTGCTCTGTCCGCTTAGCGCTAGTCTGCCGCACGATATGAGGCGACCTGCCTCGAAGCAGGAAGATCAGCACAGCTATTATGAGCCGAAGAGCTACAATGGCACCAATCTCCCCATGCTTATAAATTAGGAGGCTTGTCATGGGAGCCCCAACTGCGAGAACATTGTTGCCATCTTGTTTCTGCACAATCAAAACCTGGTGGCCTTTGGCAACCCACACAATAAAAGTTAGGATGCAGTTCTGATCTTGATAGCTTTTACTATATTTCTGGAATACACATGAGCGTCATTTTACTTAAGGTCTGGAAACAGACTCCTGACTCTGACAAATCACATTTCTAGGACACAGCTTTATAAAGACAATCCTGACTGTCTGTTGGAAATTTCCCTACTGCTGGGGACTGTAGACAGTAAAATCTGTAGCTGCACTGAATTTCCCCTAATAAATAGCTAACTATGTTTTATTGGAAACCAGTGTGATCTTCTATATTATCAGAGTAGCTTGATAATAGGGTCACACGTAAATGACAACTTATGGAAAAAAACAAAAAAACAAAAAAACCCAACAATTCCAAGTAAGACTCCATTTGGCTTGTCCTTAATCTGCTTACACACTATTATTTTAATGTCCTCGAAAAGTCCTGCTAAGTACTTTTCATATTACACTGCCAAGGTGCCTGAAATAAAATCCTATAATTAAGTTTTCTTCTGGATGTCTTGAGGAGGTACAAATAGCTTAATTAGGTGGAATAAAAAAGAGCTTAACATAAAAAACTTTGAAAGTCAAGAAATAATGTATTAAAGCCAACAGTATCATTAGCGGGGTTGGGATATCAGAAATTAATTTGTTGGGGAAGAAACCTCCACGTAAGCATGGTGTACAGGCAGGAGCTCTCTGCGAGAGTTGGGAGATACAGGTAAGAAAGTCCAAGGTTTTGGCCCTCGTGAGTGAAGGGAGTAGTCATGTTGACTTTGCCTCTGAATACCTCAGTGTCCTTATCTGTAAAATGAAATTAATGATAAACTTCAAAAGATTGATGTGATTACAAAGTGGGATAAAATGTGTAAAGGTCTACGTCTAGTATAGAACTGTTACTGATGTTCAGGAGGGCAGACCTGTATGAGTTTGCTCTAGCTGCTGTAACAATGCACCAACCAGTGAGCGTCTTAAGGAGCCGAAAATTGTTTTCACAATTCTGGAGTCTGGAAGTCCCACATCAAGGTGTTAACAGAGTTAGTTTCTTCTAAGGCCCTTCCCTTTGACTTGTAGATGGCTGTCTCCTCTCTGTGTCTTCCCATGGTCTTCCTTCTGTGTGGGTCTGTGTCCTAATCTCTTCTTATATGGACATCAGTCATATTGGATTTGCATCCACCCAAATGACCTTATTTTATCTTAACTACCTCTTTAAAGACCTTATCTCCAAACACATTCACATTTTGAAGTACTAGGGAATAAGACTTCAATATCTGAATTTGAGCAGTGAGGGGCACAATTTAGCTCATAAACAGTCTTTTATGATAAGGTACCATGTGTCCACGGGGTCTCATACATATTGTTTATTTCTTATTTTTGTTTTATCTCCCTGATGTTGCTGTTAATATTTTTCATATTACTCCATCAGCCCATATATTTATAAAAGACATCTAAAACACACATGGGCAAAAAGAGAAAATGGAACAAATAACATCTATAATTCTACCACTCAGAGAAAAACACTGAATTAAAACTTTGATGCATAATCTTCCCTTGGCATATGTACACATGTAAATAGACTTTTAATAAAAGTGGAATTGTACCATAGAGAACCTGTTTCTTTTTTTACTTAACAAGTCATTAACATTGCTCAGTGCCACTGCAAATAGAGCTACCTCAGAATTTATAATAATGACAGAGCATTTCACTGTAGAGAGAAACCATAATTTATTTATCCAATCTCATAAATTCGAACATTTAAAATGTTTCCGTATTTTACTCTCATCAACAATGCTGCTAGGCACATGTTTTTTCTGATGTCCTTGTGAATGTGTTCAGTTATTTCCCTGAGGCTGTTTCTCTGGGTATTCACTCTGTAAATACAAGGAGAGTACCTCTCCTGTAGTGTGACGAACTGCATCAGATGTCGTGGGCACCTATTACGGGCACTCTCTCTGCCAAGTACTGGTAAGTGTGCAACCGTACCACACCTGTCCTGTAGGAGCTTATGCCCAAGAAGGAAAAATAAGGCAAGGGAAAAGCCACTGCCAGTCCCGCCGAAGGCTGGAGAGGGGTCATATGAGGTGCTATGGAAGAACCTAGTAGGGGCTGCTCAGGCTAGCATAACTTAGCTCCAGATCACAGCCTGGAATTGCCTGTCCGCAAACCCGACTCTATGTGGAGAAATACCAGAGACTGCCCTTCCCCATGGTCATGTGTCTGCACTCACAAGCTCAGTGGATGGTGTGGGTTTGAACACCAAGGAGCGGCACTAAGATGCTACAGTGTTTCCTTTGAAACAACTACATCCTTGAAGGTAGTAATTGAGATATTTGATAATAATTGAAATGTTTTGAAAGGTTCAAAGATCATCCATTTTCACAGCGCTGAAACATTTATAAAGGCAATGTGGTTTATTAGCCTCTGGAAACACATTAAATAGTTAGCCCATCTGAGTTTCCTGACTTAACAATATATTTTTTTCATTAAATTTCAATTGAATGACTTTTCTAAATTTAGTGGACACAATTTTTTCCCAGTGAAATTAATAATGTTGTTTATTTACAGCTTCATGAGGAAACAATGGCTTGAAAGGGACAAGTCACTGTCCAAAACCTGAGGCAAATTCAGAAATCCCCCTTCTTATCCAGACTAATGTGTGTGATGAAAAGCCATTGCCATGCTTGAGCGACCACAGTTGATGGTTAAGTTTAATACATGCCAAACTCTGGTTCAATTCAAAGGATCTCAAAAGGAAGTGGTTAGACAGTCACCAAGATGCCCTAAGAAATATTTATCCCTCCACTTAAGAGCCTTTTTTTTTTTTTTAAATTGAGGTATAGTTGATTTACAATGCTGTTAGTTTTAGGTGTACAGCAAAGTGATTCAGATGTATATATATATATATATCTATAGCTTTTCAGATTATTTTCCAATTGTAGGTTATCACAAGATACTGAATATAGTTCCCCATGCTATACAGTGGGCCCTTGTCGATTATCTATTTTATATATAGTAGTGTATATATATTAACCCCAAACTCCTAATTTTTCCCTCCCACACTTCCCCTTTAATAACCATAAATTTCTTTTCTATGTCTGTGAGTCTGTTTCTGTTTTGTAAATAAGGTCATTTGTATCATTTTTTAGTTTCCACATAGAAGTGACATATGACATTTGCCTTCATTTATAAAGTGCTCTATAATTCATGTTATTTTTATTCATTTTTTCCCAACTTAATTCATAATTTTGAAATATTTCTAATAGTTTTCATTTAAGAGTGTTTTTTAACTTATGCTATATAATTAAAAATAGAATTTGGATGAAAGGTATACATAAATGTCTCGAACGTAACTTGGACCTCACAGAGAAATCGCCTGGGCTGTACAGAGGTAGGATGCTCAGTGGGGATATAAACCCACAGGTTGTGCCCTACATTAACTGAGCAGACCTGAGCTTCTATCCCATCTCTGCTGTGTGGGTGTTAGGGCCTTTCCATACATTTCCCAGAATCTCTGTTTCTTCATCTGTAACCTTCTTACCTACCATCTAGAATTAAATGAGTCATCCAAGGTTGTGTCTTCTGCACACAACCCAGTCTGTTTTCCTTTTTCCTCTCCCCCAAGCCCTCAAGAAATGTGAGCTAAAATAGAGAATTTATATAACTTGAAAAAATTCCAGTTCTAGCGATTGTTGCGTATAAAGATGCATATGTGTGTGGTTATACATATATGATCACAGAAAATCATGAGGCTGGAGACAACATATGTTTATCAACTAGATATAATTACTCGTCCTTTGTTGCAGCCATTTCATTGATTTTAGAATCCAGCACAGTGTTCTCCAGTTAATATTGGCAGAGAAGAAATAAATGATGGTGAAGTAGTAGACTGCCTTAGAAATACACATCCCGAAGAGATACAGACGGTGCCCGAGAGTGATGCCTGATGCTGAGTCTTTCCAGTAAAGAATGAAAACCAGAGAATCTCAGTGCACTCATGATGGATGCGTGTCTGAGGTCATTCTCAGAATTAAGGTGGGAGAAGGTATTTTTCAGATGGGAAAGTGAGTACTTTGGGATCAAGAGAATGGATTTGAGAAGGAAAGTTAGTTGACTAAGGTGACACAACTCATGACCAGCAAAGTCAAGACTACAATCAAGGTTTCTTACTCCAGTTCAGCAGATGCTGTACAAGTGGTCCGTGGATGGACGTGAATGACCATATACATTCCACAGGGAGAAAGGATGTGCTGACAACCTCAGTTGTGAATCACTTCCATTGTCATTATAAAACACTCCTCCTTATCATTTTGGACACCTTTGCTCTCTGTCCTTTCTGGGAGTGCAGTGGTAAGTTTCCAGGTCCCATCAACAAGGAGCCCTTGTAAGGTCAGCACTGCCCATGACGGCATAACCCGTGTGCTGGGTGGTGGCCATGTTGATGGATTGCACTAGCTCAGCTGTGTACATCAGAATGTTTGTAGGCAGAAAAGTCCCTGAAAGAACTAGAAATTTATATCCAGCTGAGGAAAGGAAAACAGAGAAAAGAGAGGTAGAATACAGACCGTGAAAGCACAGTTTCCATCTGAAGGCAATGGTGTGGGTTAAGAGCTCTCCCTAAAGTCCTCAAATCAACAAACATACACAGAAATATGATTGAAACCATATGCAGTTGTGGATGAGGAGGTGGACCATGGTAATGAGTCATGACCCCTACTAGCATCATGGATGAACAGACGGGCGTTTCCCTGTGGGTGGGAACATCCGTTTCATCTGGCACGGCACATGTCTTCTTTGAGTTCAGTGATAGACCTCTTTCCCCTGGAATTCATTTTGAGTATGGGGTGGATCCTGGGAATGTATATTTTTAGAATATTCCCCAGGTCAATTAAAGCACAGCTCAATAGAGAAATGATCTTTTAAATTATGGTTTGCTCTAAAAGGCTGAGTTTCCACATGATACTTCTCTTAGTCTAGTCAGACTGCTATAACAAAATACCACAGTCTGGGTAGCTTATAAACAGTAGAAATTTACTTCTCACAGTTCTAAAGGCTGGGAATTCCAAGAACACAGCACTGCATGACCCAGTGAGGGTCCTCTTCTTGGTTTATTATAGACTGCATCTTCTGTGTCTTCACATGGCAGAAGGGGCAGGGGAGATCTCTGGGGTCTCTTACTTATATAAGGACACTAATCCCATCATGGGGGCTCTGTGCTCATGACCTAAATCACCTCCCAAAGGCCCCACCTTCTAATACCAGCATCTTTAGAGGTTAAAATTTCAACAGATAAATTTTGGGGGGACACAAACTTTTAGACCATAACATTACTTTTACATGTAAAATATAAAATCTAATTTAAACATTGTTGTGAGGACCAGTGATAAAACTCTTAGGGCCCCAGGACAAATGCTAACACTTGGTAGGATGATGGTTGCTCCCCCCATCCAGGGCCCCGATCACACAGTGGATACAGCTGGCCTTTGGCATCGGCTGGAGGTGTGGAAGGTCAGGGTCTGAGCAGAGTCTCCCAGGCAGTACCACATGCAAACCCTGGCTCTCCTACAGGATGCCCTTGAGCACATCACTCTGTCCTGTAAATAAGGAGGGCAAGGAAAGAGGTGAAGTTTGAGCTCATCTGGTAGATGAAGCAATGGAGAGTCACCTAATGGAAAACCAACTGGAAAGAGTGATATTCTAGAAGAAGATATAAAAAAGGCCAATTGGACACAAAACTGAGGAAGAAGGAGGTCAGAGAGAAGATTCAGGGAAATCTGTCCTTTGTGGTGGGGTCAAAAGTTGGCATCTTTGATCTAGAGGACTAGGGAGAGACCAAGACTTGACGGTGGACAATCACAGTTTAGAATTTAACGTGGGAACTGACAACAGGGGCTGAACAGGACACGATGTCAGGATTCTAGATCTGACCTTCTTAAGAGAGCTCAGGGCAGGAGATACATATGGAAGGATGATCTGCATATAAATGGGTCTTCAAGTTGAAGCTGCCCTTGTAGTAACATTTTCTATACAAAGAATCGTTTTTTCTCCACAACTGCACTCAGCCTGTTTATATATACAGTTAGAAGAAGGAGCAGTCACTTTCTTATGAAAAGTATCGTTGAATTTGGAATTGTTTTATGATTCAAGGATTTGACAAAACTATTTCATTTTTAATAGATGCAGATAACTCTAGAGGGAGAATTTCATTTCTTTATATTTAATTAATAGAAACTCTTGAAGGAGGAAGAATCATAAAATAAAAGATGTGAAAGAGGACCATGAAGGATGTAGAGATGAGGATTAATAATAAACTAGTCACAGACTCTCCACATTGCCCATGGAATTTGCTCTTCATTGTGGATGGTATGAGCGGCCCTCAGGATCCCCTGATTAGAACAATCAACTAGGCACCAATTAAAATGACAAGTTTTAGAGCCATTTCCCCAGAGACGCCCATTGAGGAGACCTGGGGAGAAAGGTGGTTCGTATTAGGAAAACTGGCTGTCACAGAGATCCGCCCCCCGCACGCTGTTCTCAGAACCACCTGGAGGGCTTATTCAAACAGAGGGCTGGACCCCCTTCTAGGGACTCAATCTGCCTGGGTGTCACCCAAGAATCTGCATAGCTGACAATGCCCCCAAGTGAGTCTAATGCTGCTGGTATCCAACAGATGAACTTTGGGAACCACTGCCATATCATACGCCTTTTTTCAGGAGAAAATAATGTTCCTGCCAGTCACCGTACCCATGAGCCTACTCCTTGGGTACCTTTGTTCAGCAGGTGTCACCTGGAGCTCCAGCCCTTCCCCCTTTTTCCTGTCCATCACCTGGCACTCTCAATCAAGGTATAGATGCCACTCTTGGACAGGGGAAAAGGGAGCCTGAGAGAGGGACCCACAGCAGATCTCAAGTGCTTTCATAATTGACATATGTCTCCCAGGGCTATCTACACTGAAGGGGAAGAGTGGGCCTGGCAATATCAAAGAAATGCATTTCTAGTGACACAGTTCTGGTTGAGGAGGGGAGAGGCTTGTGGACCAGGAAGAGTCCTTTCACGTTGTGATGAAACACAATTTCCACCTCTAAATCTAACCCCCAACTGTGCTTATTTGCCTGATATTTAACTCTCATTTCCCTACCTATTTTTTAAAAAAAAAAATGTATGTATGTATTTATTTGTTAGAGTGTCCATTTTCCCCCTTAATTTAATATGCAACGATTTGGAGGATACTAAAAAGTAATTTCCTACATAAAATGTTGCAAATTTCAACTTACAGTGCCATTATCATGCCACTTGAAAATCTGATGACCTGAGCACTTATTTATTCTTCCCTCCATAGGGCCATCTCTGTCTTATCATCAGCTCGTGGTAGGCAGAGCGCGATGGGGATATTTTACGAGTGCCCTCCAGGTGCCAGGTGCGCACAGCCCTGCCTTCTCCTCCATTGTACTGTGAGAAAAGCAGGCTGGTAGCAATGGACCCGGGGCCCTGGCTGGTTACCTGTCCTGACACCACACTGATTCTCACAGATAGACCCATACTTGGGCAGGTGAGGCCTGGAGAAGCTCTCTCCTTTTACTCAGCGTTGAAATCTCCAAAAGAAGATAATGCTGCATTCCATCCTAAACACATTCTAGACTTCCTTATTTGCCTATTGTATCTTTTTATTCTGAATATGATTTCACATTTATAGCTTTACTATTAATTCCTTTGTTCAATTTTTGGGATGAGGTATATGTAAAACAAAAATTTCATGTGGAATATTTCCTACTTTTTTCTTCAAATTATACTAAGGAGCTTCATAATTCTAATTGGTAAGTTTGCTCTTAAACCTTTTTTCTTCCCCAGAAATACCAGTGGAGCACATTTTTTTTCAGGGACATAATTTTTCGAAAATCCGAAAATTACTACACATTAAACCATAAGGAAGCATATTAAGTGAATATTGGGACTCTGTCTCGCTTGCAACCAGGAAGCATGGAAATTAAACCTTTAGGCCTCAAATTTGGCATAACTTAAAAGTTCTACATTAGAGTTAGACTAATGGTGTTTTTCCCAAGTTGGTGTTCAAAAACTCCTTTAAGCCTTGAATTATGAAGGGATAAAATACCCCCAAAAGAAATACAGAACTGCAGGGTGATGATTAATTTTTTTAAGATTCTTTGCCAGCTTGTACAAAATTCTATACGTCTCGTTCAAAACTGCCTCTGTTTAAAGAGAAAGATTGTTTCTCAGAAAAGTTAGCTCCTTAGAAATAGTCCCTACAGTTGAATTAGCCAAGAAAACATGACTGTGTTAGCATTTGGGGGAGGGGGAGAATTAAGAAACTGATCTTATTTTCTGGCTTTTGCTTTTTTAACTTTAGAACTTTAGGATCAGTAATTCTCTCTAAAATACAATGACATTGGAAGGAAAGTACTTCAAATATACGTATTTTCATCTCAGCCAGATTAAGAAGAGCAATGAGAGCAGATGGACACATGAGGAATAAAATACGCTAGCAGAGGTTGACCCTCAGCTGCCTGGTTTATCCATCACTGAGACCTCGACTCTTCAAAATGTGAAGCCTTTCCTGCTTATGAAGCAAGTTTCATTTCTTTGATGTGGGAAACCGTAACCTCTTTTCATAACAGTAAAGCAAGGATTTTGATCAGTGTACTTTCTTACTAGACGTATGTGTTAAAGAAAACAAATAATTCATTTAGCAGTTGAAAGATTTCTGGTAAAATATGGGCCCACTGGAACGTTCGATTCACTACTGAGTTGAGTATGTGCATAAAACTTTAATTTGATTATTATACTCACAGCAGCTTCCCCAATGTAGAAAAATGTAACTGTTGGGGGAAAAATGATTAGATATCATTTGCTTAACCCTATCCGCACATCTAGATGAAAATATAAAAGTGAATAAATTCCACATTTTGCCACTGAAGGTGAGATGTTGGTTAGAAATTGATATTTTTAAAATTTCGATGTGAATGTTAATCATTGAATAGAGACCTGGCTTCCAGCTGATGCTTTTCTGGTAACAAATCACTGACCTTACCTGTTCCCGGCAAAATAACTGCTCCAGCTTGACCATGGCCTTGAGTGGCCCCTTGGCTTTTGGAGCCTAGTTCCTAGACACGTCCATTTCCTTACATCTAATTTCAACCAGGGATTCTGTCTCCAGAGTTTGTCCCAGATGGCCAGCTGGCTGCTTCAGACCTGTGGATATCTGCCGCATAATTGTTCACTTCCATCTGGGGCTTTCTCCCCAATATAAAGTTTGGTGTCATTAGGAAGAAGGATGGGAATTCCCTGGCCCCTGTTAATGGGAAACAGGCTTCCAGCTCCCCTGCGCTCCCTCTCATGTGCCACACTATCCCAGACATCCTCTGACCCATCTTTTCCTTTGACTTGCAATCAGTGAGAACTTCAGCCAGTGATAAGGCACATGGAAGCCAACAAACACAACTGGAAATTGAAAAGTGGTGCTAATTTTGATCTGATCTTTACAGCTCCTAGATTGATCTGTTTAATAGTGCTCATTCCCGGTTTGATCAACTTCTTTGGCAACAGACTGAAGTTCGTTAGACATGAATCAGCTCTACCCAGAGCTGCCCTTGCTAAGAGAATTGGGGGCTACATAGACACAGAATTCCCACCCCTGTTTCATTTTCACGTGATGCTGCAACAAGAATATTTTTCCTTGCCTTACATCACGCGAGCAAATCAATTCTGGCGAGCAGGGGCCACTGATGACTACTTTATGAGACTTCACGTGAAGCTATTTCCAAATGCTTTTTCTCTTTGTGATAATATATTTCATTAATGAAACATATTTTTGACCACAAACTTTGAGCCAATGGCTTAACAGCAAAGTCAGAAAATATTAGCTTAGAGCCATGGTGATTTAGTCACTCTTGATGAAACTAACCACATTTTACATTCAGTTGAAGGAGGAAAGGGCTACAAATGATGTATTTAAACACATCTCACACCTTGCCTGGTGGCTTGGAAAATGAGAATGCAGCTGAAAATGCGATGCTTAAATAAAAACTGTGATGAAAACAAAAGATACTATCACCTTCGAGAAAAAGGGCTGCTTTCAATGCATTTGAAAGTTTTGTTCTTTGCTACCTCACTTTTCACATTTAGTGACAAGTTTTTTTTTTTTTTTTTTCAATGTCACACATTGTAAATCGAAAGACTCTTTAAGGGCTGGAAAAAGCCCATGATAGGGCCCAGACTTCATTCCACCCCCTTGCGACTATGGCACTAGATAATTATTCATACCTTCCTGACACCCCCTGGTGTTTTGGGTGTTATAATTAGGGGTCTCTATTAGAAATAAGATAGTAAAGTCTCACGGAAGAATGACTGAGTTTGTGTGCCAGGATATTGGACTACAAGGGTTACTCTTTGTTGGGTTTTTATTATAACATGTGCTACATTAACTCACTCACCTTTAAAAGCTCTTTTTCCCCTCTATTTGGAGGTTGCCCAGACATTTTTAAGTTGTTTCCTCATTTTTACTAATTATAGGAAAACCTCAATCATGTCCCCAAACTCACATCTGAATAATAATAAAAAATCATATTTTATGGCAACAGTGTTGGCAGGAGGTTAAAATATCTCTTTGAAAAGCACTTACTCACTTATTTTTATTTTTCAAGAATCACAAGGCAGCCTGACTTAACTGAGACAGGTGGTTAGCTTTAACTTCAATTTGCTTTATTTGAAAAGAAAGAAAAACACATCTTAGTTGGGGTCTTCAAGAATGTAACTTGAGTAAGTCCATAAAAATAAAAATGAGGCACGCTTCATGGGATTTTCAGGTCTAAGGCAAAACCTTTCAGGTAGAGAAGAACTCAGAATCCTTGGATACCCAAAGGCTGTTGGGTGCAGGAAACTGAGAACTTGCCCTGATTTGCCCATTCACACCATGTTAGCAGGTTTGGCCAGTTATAACCAGGGAAGCTTGTACAGTTTTTGAAGAGCTAGAATCTATAGTGCCTATAGTCTTTAATAGACACTAGATGAATGAGTTCTATAAGAGAGGGACAAACTGAGTGATGTCTGGGTTCACCCCCACCCGTTGGGTTTCCTCAGCCCTGGGTTCTGTTTAGACACAACCATGGAAATGCTTGTCTCCAACCCCGTGTGACTGAGGATGGACAGAGACATTTTTGAAGCATTTTGGAATCAATAAGTAGTTGCAGGAACATGAGAATGACTTGTATTTATCTGTTTTCTATAACTACTCACCCACCCCAGACATCTGTCCTTGCAGACCCTTCTAGAAACATTAAATACAAATAGAAACAAACAAAGTTAACTCCATAAGGTGTCCTCCCATTCTGTTTTCAGGATACAGCTCACAGTTTCTCTCTCTGGCTTTTCTTTCTTCCTGCCTTCACCTCCTTCTCCACCCCAAGCAGATATAACCTTCCACCCCTGATTGCCAGCTCCATGTCTTTTGCATACTTAAATGATGAAATTTGTCACAGGGTATTTTAAATATTTATATATCTGGTCTGTCTCTTTGCTGGACTGTGGGCTCCTGGGAAACATGGTCCTGAATAGGGCATAGTAGATATTCTCCTAGTACATAGTAGATTTTAAATACAGGTGGTGTGGGGAAAACATCAAGAATGGAGGACAAGATAGAACAGATGCCCCCCCCCTCATAAAATTTATAAATTTCCATGGACTAGTTAAGTAAACAATTATATAAACCCATCATAGCCTTGTATCCTATTTTAATAGTAGTCTAAAGAATGTTTCCATTCCCTGTTATCATGAATACTTTCTTCCAAGTGTCTGATTGTTGCCTCTTTGAAATGTTCCACTTTCAAAAATATTCTCAGGTTATTAATTCAGTGGTTGAGAATTCTAGGTATTAATCATAATAACATTAGTGATTATGAGTGACCAAGGAGCTGTTGTAGGTCTAATGCCTTGGGTACACAAAACCCCTGCAAAAGTATCATGCCCACAACTGGAATTCCCAGAATGTCACATCCCTGGGAGAAAGCCTTGATCCTCCACTGGTCCCCCAGCACTTGACACACAGGACACGTCCCATCAATGTCTGCTGAATGAATGCCATATTGATGTGAAACCGAGGCTCAGAACAGGTATTTTCTTCTCAGTTCCCAAATGAGGTAGGACCACTTCTGACTCTCCGGTCAAATGCCCCAGAGCAGAAGGTCAAGTGCCATGAATTCCTGTATTTATCAGCCACTCAGAAACTTTGATCATGCTGAGTTATACATGTAACTCTAAATCTTGCTTGTTGTGGGACCCAAAGTTAATTTTACTCTTGATTTCTTTCTTTTTTCTTTTTTTTTTTTTTTTTCAGTACGTGGGCCTCTCACTGCTGTGGCCTCTCCCATTGCGGAGCACCGGCTCCGGACGCACAGGCTCAGTGGCCATGGCTCACGGGCCCAGTAGCTCCGCAGCATGTGGGATCTTCCCGGACCGGGGCACGAACCCGTGTCCCCTGCATCGACAGGTGGACTCTCAACCACTGCACCACCAGGGAAGCCCTAATTTTATTCTTGAAAGTGGTTGTCTATGTCAATTAGACTTAACCCATAAACAGCCTTACAAAAGTGAAGCATTTTAATAACTCTATCAAAGGAATTAAAAAGGCTTATTAGTGCCCACCCCACAATCTGATAAAAAACTCAGCACCTGTCTCAATGAAGAGACCCGTTCTCATAGATAAAGACAGTATACAGCCATACTTGTATATTGTTTATTTATCAAAATGTTCTTGTTTGGCAAACACAAAATGAAGGAATTCCACTCCTTGTGAGATGCCGTTCTAAACTTACGGTGTCATCTCTACAAGATACACCTCAATCAGGAGGAGCTATAACGTATTTCTTACTGGATATATGGTTACTAAACTACTCAATAGCAATTTTACCAAACTTCTGTCACATATTTACTTCATAGTCCTACATATAAATATGGCCAGTCCTTGTAAGTCTTATATCCAATTATAGCAAACTGGAGATAAATATATTGACTGCACGCCCATGATTCATATGACTCTATATCTCTAAATATGGATTCTAAGGTGATTACTTTACTTTGCATTTTATCTTCTCTGAAATTGATGTACAACTTTCCATCAGTGGTGCCATGTAATCACTGCAGGCCTGGATGGAGATTGGAGTCTTCTGAAGAGGATTTGCATTTCGACTATTTGTAATCTGGGAGCCCATCAGCTTTAAACCATTTTGAGATAAATTCTCTGCCTGAGGATCTTTGTACTTTGCTGGCATTGTGAATTCCAGCTAAAATCCATGTGTACACCAGCGAGAGGTGCCAATTTTTAAAAAGATTTTGTTCTTCTTCCACTCTAGGCCAACTTTGAGATAGGCAAGCATCCTCCCTGTTTGTTGGGTTCTGGCTCTGTTTTTGTTCACCCTCACACTGAGGCCACGACTCTTTGATCACCCCGCTATGTAGGTCTCCTACAAGATTGTTATGCTAGGACTTTTTTCTTATCAGTACATAAAATAAATGTACACTTGCAGCTCAACATGACCCATTTGTTATAAATTAAGTCAAATTTAAATGGAAAGTTATTAAATACTGACCTACACCTCATTAATTCCTTAAGGAGGTTACATGAACTTGACTTCCCCAGAGTTTTTGTTGGAGATCTCTCTCCCACAGAATCTTATCCAGTCATAGTACAACTTTTCCCTTCCTGCCATTGTCTGTGTTGCCTACGTATGCATATCCTATGGTGAGTTCCTAGAGGGCAGATATAATATCAATACACCTATGTCATTGCAATACTTGTTTCATCAATACTTGGTGGTGAAAATTCTACCTGGCTGGCTGGTTGGCTGGGCAAATGGATGCTAAGTTGGATGGATGATTAGTTGGATGGATGGGTGAATGGTGGGTGGATGGCTGGTTGTTTGGGTAGATAATGAATGGATAGATGATAGATGGATGGATTAATGGATAAGGATTACATAGGGATAAACTAGCGTTATCTTCCCAAGGGATGTGTGACTAATAGACAGGTTAATGTTCCGTATTTTGCCACTCTCCCCTGAAAAACAGGGAGATTCACTTTGTCCAAACAGGCTTTCCTTTTGGAGAGCATGACAAATAAATTATATCCTGGGTCAAGATCTATCTTTACTTGTTTACAGAATGTAATTCTGGCTTTCAAAGCAGTATGCAGCATAAACTATGATGTTACTCTTTTCTCTGTCCTCTTTTTTCTCCTATTCACGTTCAAAAGAAACAGTTTTGGAGACCCTCTTCTGTGTAAATTCTATACCGTGTTGCATATTCCTGGACTCAAGAAACTCCCCCTCTACTAGGAGACGTCAGGCCAAGACATGGGAATATTTCAACTCAAGCAGGCACCGTTGGGTGAGGGTTGTGTGATAATCCACAGACATCATTGTTGGAACCCAGAGCTGCGAGGTGTTATCTTGACCAGGAAGGCAGAGGACAGGGAAGCTGAACAAAAGAATGAAGGAAAAAGTACAATTTGAAGAAGATGCTGGACCTTAACCTACTTCACGGAACTTAAACATTTAAACTTAGAATAACATCTGAAGCAGGATAGTTAACCATTACTGTATTCAGTCTAAATGTCTGATTTTTAAAAATCATTCTCAAAGTGAGGGGTACAAAATGAAAATTAAGGTGAGCTGTGTAGAGCAGGAAGTGAGCGGAGTGAGCCTTTCATCCCATGGAAAGTCCACATAGAACTTAAAATGCTAACATGACTTCTTTCACCTCAGGTGAATGTATAAATGAAACTTTTTTTTTCTTTTCTAAGGCTACAAATTCATTAATATATATCCTTGGGAATAACTGATTCGATCCAAAGGATTTTTAATAATTCTGGTAAGTCTAATCTGCACCATTATGCCTAATTTCTTAACATGAAACTAGAAATATTGGTGACCTAATAAGTTTTACAGCACTGCTCACAACTTTCCTTATGGAGCTTACACCATTATGTAATATGTTGTAAAGCAAGTTGAATGTTGTTAAACTCACTACCATTATTTTTTTTTTTCTCTTAGTTAAAGCGCACGATAGCCAAAAATTTAAGTGGAAAGCTATGAAAGTTCCCGAAATCCCAACCTTACATGGTGCTCCAAATGTTCTGTTTTGCTCCTTTGGTGCTTTTTGTCACACTTTCTGATGCTGAGTCTATTGAAAAGTAGGCCCCTAATGCTGCAAGCCAAGTAAGGCCTCCGTGGACTCTCTGGGCATTATAAATGTTTATCTGTAGTATTTCCCCCCCTTTTCTAAGACAACCATAAACTAAGTGAAGCAATCAGAATGAAAAGTTTAAGAGAATTGGTTAAAAAAAGACTGAAAAAGATTTAACACTCAACATTAGAAATAACCATTTATTGGTGATGAGAATGTTAGAATTCCCCTAAGCTTCAACCCCAAACAATTTTCCTCCTCTTAGCAGACCTTGTCCTGGAGCAGTGAAGAAAGTGCTTTCTTACTGGCTGAGGTTTGATTTTTCTCTGCCAGGGTTCTTGCTGTCATGGACCTGTTTCTAGGTCCAGAGTGTAGTTGGTTCCATTTAGGTTAAGGTATGAATTGAAATAATCTTATCTTTGACTTACCTGTGGACCATGAGTATTATGAGCTGTCTTTGTCACAAATCCTGGGTCAGTTTAGAAATGATAAATGACATTAATAGTAAACATGGAGGATGAAGTGAAAATACCTTTCAATAAGTAAAAATTGCTTCCCTTCTGATCACTACACTGATCACTGATCATTGTGATCACTGTAGCTCCATTTCCCCTCTAACCAAAGGAGTGGGGGACTTTACAAGTTTGTTGAAGCATGGGTGGTTTGTTTTGTTATGGCTTTGTTCTGTTTGGTTTTACCATTTACGTGGGCCTCCTAAAATGGAAGTACACTTACAAACTAACCTCTTAGTACAATTTATGCAGTGTAGAAAAACTCGTAGAGCAGGAGAAGTGTCTGTTGACAGAATTCTGATCAATGAACTAAGTACTATGACAGGTACTCACATTGAATTTCTGGAAATGTAATCACAGACAGAAGTCAGCTTTAGGATCAGTACAAATATAGTCTTTAATTCTTTGACTTCAGTGTTCATGTTATACAGAAAAAGTATTGCACAATTTGTGGCAGAGATGTCTACCTGCCGATACCCATTTTATCCCTTTTTTCTTAGCAATTTTCAGCTCGGCTCATAGATCTCCATAACAAAGACTACATTTCCCAGCTGGCATTCTTCACAAATAGATGTGGCCACATGACTAAATTCTGACCAACAGACTATAAGAAAGTGATATATGCAACTTTAATAGTGTCCTTAAGAGAAGGGTTTTTCCTTATTCCCTGGCTCCCCCCCGCCCCAAATTTTCACCTGCTGTCTTCTTTCTGCTAGATGCAGAGGGGGCAAAATGGCTGGAATTCAGCAGCCATGGTGGATAGTGGACCACGAGGTGTCCTCAAGATTAAACCATAGTCACTTCCACCACGGAAAACCTCACCTTCCTTGAACTAACAACCTCCAAACTTCTCAGACAGGAAGGAGAAAAATCCCATCATGTTTTAGTTACTTTATTTTTTTCTATTACTTACACAGTGACAAGAGATTAATAATATCATCTATTTTCCATCAATCCATTCAGAAAACTTAATAAGATAAAAGATATAAAAACCTCAAACAAAATGCTTGGCACAGACAAGGATCTCCAGACTTAGTTAAACAGTTTATCAAATCTAAAAATAAGTGAGCTCAATAAAAAGAATCAAAATAATTACTTGAAACACAAGATAAGCAGTCTGAAAGGCCCTGTTGTATACGATCTAAGTAAGTATCTGTTAGTGTTAGCCTAGAGTCCAAACTATGCTAACTTTGGGTTAACAAGGGTTGGGCTCATTTTGGAAAAGACAAAAAGAATGAATTTGGTCGGTGTGATGCTTTTCTTCAGTAAACGAGCTATTAGGTTGGACTTTCTTGCCCCTGACCAAGTTCATGTCCCTTCTGCATTTATTTCAGCATAGGTTTGTGTGCTTCCCATTGGAGCGAGGGTGAGTTGATGGTTCAACTCTGAGCCCATGGTCTTCAAGGGTCTACCTTGTCTAAGAAAAGTCCCTAATTCCAGATGAGCCAAGGAAGAAAGACAACTCTGGAAGCAGTCAACTTATACTAAAATAATTTTAGGAAAAAGGAATATATCTGTAAGCACAGGCAAACAAGTTCTTCCTTAATTATGGTTATGACATAGGTATCTTTCGCTAAATACATGAAAATTGGGGATCATTTCATTCAGAGGAGAGAAAATTGTATGCCATGGTGATTCATCCTTCCATTCACTCAATAGGTATTTATTAAGTGTATACTAAGTGTCCAACACTGTGAGTGGTATCAATGTCAAGATAAACAAGATGGGTAACACCTCTCTTCTTACAGAGGGAACACTTGACACTCAAGTGGGAGAAAGACAATGAAAACAAAATGAAGCAAAATAAAACAATGCACCTGCAACACTGATGTCATCGTTGGAAAGGAATAGAGATATTTTGTTTATTGGCTACCAATATTTCTACTTTATTTTCTCTTTCTACATATCCAGTAAAAAAGTTGTCAGTTAGTTAAATACCACATGTTTCAAAGACTGAATGTCCTTCCTTTGCCCTTGTCCCATCTCCAGTCAGCATCCCGCATCCACTAAATTGATCAACCATGGACCGATGTACCTAAGTCCCTCACTTTAGATGCATGAAGAGGTGAATGTCTTGTGGAAGTTATGGAAACAATAAGACATTGGTGGTCCCACCACATAATCCAGTGATACTCTCACTATACGCTGTTGCCTCAAGACACAGAGAGAATGAAATTTAGAATATTTTCATGGAGAATTTGGTTTTGATAACACCTTTGAGTTGTAGAGTCTGCTTTGGCCATACCATTCTCACCATTCAGGAAGGATTTTAGTGCTGTGTCCACACTATCCCTGAGCTTGGGATTCAAAAGAATAATCACATTTTCAAATCTTAAGATTACTGGAGGATTCTCCCAGTGTTCTCCTGATGAATTTCCTGAAGTCAGTCCCTCCTACAGGGAGGAGGGTGGGGACTGAATAGAACATTAGTGATTTGCCTAGAAACCAACCAGCCATAGGTTAAGGGGTCTTACCATGTGGGGTGGCTGGAACTACTTAAGGGTTCCAAATGTGTTTTCTGTATGTAGAATACAACACACACATCATGAGTGCAAGCTCAATGTGGTTTTACAAATTTCACCATCCATGTAAGTGCCAAGCCATTCAAGATATTGAAGGTGATGACCTGTACTCCATAACCCTCCCTGTCAGCCAAACCCTCGGTCATTTTTCTGAGTTTTAATCACGTAGATTAGTTGTCTTTGTCAGAATTAAATATTTTTCTGTGTCTGGATTCTTTCCCTTGATTTGCAAGCTCCATCCCTTGTTATTTTATGTAATGGGTGCCAATTCATTTTCAGTGCTATGTAGGATTTCACAGGCTGAAAAGACCACAATAAATTGATGGACTCTACTGTT
Source organism: Phocoena phocoena (assembly GCF_963924675.1). NCBI lineage: Eukaryota > Metazoa > Chordata > Mammalia > Artiodactyla > Phocoenidae > Phocoena > Phocoena phocoena. Next base: position 3,326,446 of record NC_089221.1, on the reverse strand, counting down.
TATGGACGTTTGGGTTGTTTCCAGTTTCAAGTACATAGAAATAACGTTGCTGTGAACAATCTTCCACATACCTTTTAGATATTTCCTAAAAGTATTCACTTTTGTAGGCTACTGAGCTAGGAAGAACCTTGCTGGATTAGGCTTAGCATTGGTAGACCCCACTGCACAATTTTGTGAAACTGTCATGCTAATTCACACTCCCACAGGCAGTGGGAGCACCATGTGTTCACAAACATGTTTATTATTTCTGTAATTATTTAGTTTTAACATTATATTGGTTATGTAGTGACGTGTCTTTATAATGTTAATTTGCATTTCTCTGACAGCTATTAAGATGATAACTTTTCATTTGTTTAGCCATTTGGAAGGCTTTTTATGAGTTATGATTATTTATGTTTCTTATCCATTTCAAGTTAGGAATTCTGTCCTTTTTTATTGAAATTAATAATTTATGTGAGCTATTTATCAGATATATATATATACATATATATATATATATATATACTTTAAATATCTTTGTGAGCTATTTATCAGATATATATATATACTTTAAATATCTTCTCCCACTCTGTGGCTTGCCTTTTTCTCTCTTAATAACATCATCTGATGAACATGAGGGTTTTTCTTTTTCGTTTCAGTATTCTCATCTATAAAATGAAGAAGTCAATTTGTTCTTGCCTTTTAACTGTCTAAATATGACAGCAATTAATCTTATAATCTATATAACTTATTTTGAAATACTATTTAAGAAAAATCCCAATAATAAATGAACATTCCCTTAACCTGAATTATATGCCTGTTTTACCTTTCTTTCGCCATTGGCTCTCAGTGGTCTCCATTTTTTCTTTTTTTTAATTTTTATTTATTTATTTACTTATTTATTTATTTATTTATTTATTTATTTATTTATTTATTTTTGGCTGTGTTGGGTCTTCATTACCGTGCGAGGGCTTTCTCTAGTTGTGGCAAGCAGGGGCCACTCTTCATCGCGGTGCATGGGCCTCTCACTGTCGCGGCCTCTCTTGTTGTGGAGCACAGGCTCCAGACGCACAGGCTCAGTAGTTGTGGCTCACCGGCCTAGTTGCTCCATGGCATGTGGGATCTTTCCAGACCAGGGCTTGAACACATGTCCCCTGCATTGGCAGGCAGGTTCTCAACCGCTGCGCCACCAGGGAAGCCCAATGGTCTCATTTTAATTCTGTCATCATATTTCTTTTGGTGCCTTCATAGACTTACTCAGATGCCCTCTTTCTGTTGTTGATGTTTAAATAAAGAAAGCTCATATGGGCAGTTTTTCTTTCCTAAAGTAATGTGGGACATTTTTAATGTGTAAGGTATGGCAAGTGTTATTTTCTGCTATAGCTACAGGAGTCAGAGCTACCCCAATTCTCTTTCTAATGCATCTTGTTGTTTGTCTTTTAAGTTATTTATTTACCTAGATAAATCATAGCATAGGCAGTATTTGTCTCTTGTGTAAGTTTTGTCATAAACTCTTAAAAATGAATGTATCGTGAAGGCAATTTAATGTTTGTCTGGATTTTTGCAGACTCTCAGCAGGTTCAAGAATCGGGAAAGATTCTTTAGAAATTTTCTGAGGGTAAGAAAGAAAGCAACTTTTATAGCTCTGCAAAACAGGGTTCCTTGCCTACTAAAAAACATTCTTAAAACCCTCCTGCAGCTTCCATAAAACACTTTATTTAGCTGCTCTTTGCATTTTGAATAAGCTTCATCTTTGGGGACATAATTTATTTGTGGAAAATATATTTTTTTACTTTATATTGTGTTTTTTCTATATTGTGCTTTATACCACTTTACAAGATGTTTTTATATGGATCTTTAATTCCATTTGCTCTAATACAAATTGATCGGTGCTTTGCATGCAGATATTTTCCAGTTTTTCTACGTCAAAAGGAAAATCTGTGAAGAAAAATCAATCTTTGGGTGAAAGATTTGTGTGTGTTATCAAGTGAAATATAGACATATATTACTTTTCCAAACAGTAGATCTAAAAGATGTAGAGATGACGATGATTTTGTGTTAGAAATATTAGAAATACATTGTTCAAGAAAATGGCCACTGCTTTTCCTCGAGGGTTTTGCAGCTTGGATGGAGAAACATTCTGTACTGTTGGCTTCGTCCTAAGTGGAGTTTTGATGGGGCTTGTGGAATCCTCATCAAGACTTCCAATGCAGAGAATGTAAACAAAGCGCTACTGTCAGTATCCTCTGAGAAACAGGATGGGGGAGGTTCAGAGGGCAATGTTGGTATTTTGCTTCACATAATTATCCAACTTTGCTTTCTCTATAACAAGTCTATGCTATGTTAATTTTTTAATTAAAAAATCATAATAATTCCTTGAATACTATTATACAAGAACACCTTTAGCTATTTGGGCCATTGGTAGAGTTGCCCTTGCCACCTGCAGAAGTTCTGCTAAGGAGGTATTTGAACTGCATATTGAAAACAGAGTCAAACTACATCCATGATGGAAAACACACTATGAAACTCCACTAAATACTCCCTTTCTACAGGTTGGAAATTGCTATAACGTAGTCCTAAGAATATATTAGAGTTAGGTGGCTGTCTCTAGGATGGCATCAGGCAAGTTTGCAGAGACAGGTGACTATATGGGGCTCAGGCATGATTTAGAATCTCTCCGGTTGGAAGACAAAGCCATCCTCTCATATCCATGGATGCCATCCTGTGGGAATGGCAGCCTTGTCAGGTACTGACCCAAGTGTAGGCACCATTTAAAGTGAAGGAAGCACCTCGCAGGATGGAGCATTTGGTCCTGAGCAGTCAAGCAGAGACCCAGCCTGGCGGTGGCCATGATGCCAGCTCCGCGTGCACTGCTGACGGGATCTGATTAGAGCCTGCATCTTCACTGTGCCAAGGCGGGGCTCCCATGTCAGTTTATTCTGAAGGGTAGCAATGGGGAGTAGGACGGAGCATACAGCCACCTCCTTTTTCTGTCCAAAAAGAGACACAGCAAACTGAATAGGACAAGTCAGTTTTTCTTCACATTTCCAAATGATGTTTCTGTGTGTGTTTGTGTTGGGGTCTGGATTCAAGAGCCCCCTGCCTGCTCAGGTGAGGCCCATCTGGACAAAGGATGCTCCTCTTCTACTCCACACCCTGCTACCTTGATTAGTACTGAGAAGAAGTCACACTGACAATGCAAGCTCTGGGTCTGGGCTTAGGAGTTGGGATGCATGTGTTTGTGTGTGTATATATATATATACACATTATATATATATATATATATATATATATATATATATATATATACACACTATATATATGTCTGTATATATACATAATATATATATGTATGTATATACATAATATATACTATACGTGTGTGTATATATACATAATATATATACTATATGTGTGTGCATGTATATATATACACAAAATACATATGTACTATATGTGTGTATATATACACATTATATATATACACTATGTGTGTATACATAATATATATATATATGCTATATATGTGTATGTATATAGAGATATAAAGACATCTTTTCATATTCACCTCCCCTTTCGTCCACGGTAGGCTGGTTCCGAGCCTCCCTGCCACAAAGTCAAGGCCAGCCTTTGGACAACAGAGGCACCCAATCCGGCTCTGTGCAGCTGCCAGTGGCTTATGCAACCCGCTGCTTTTTCCTCCGAACTGTTGCAAAAGTGACCACTGAGACCTCGGGCTGAAAGTTGTGACGTTTCCTAGGAACACCATGTGAAATCCCCTCCTCGGCCCGTGCAGCTGGCAGGGAGCGCATCTCCCAGGAGGGTCCACCTTCACCACCCAGAACTCCCTCCAAGGCAGGGATGACGGGCCCGCTGCTGCTTGAGCACCAGGAGAGAGAAATGGTTTCCGTTTATATATCAGAGACTTTCAGGCCTCCACACATAAACTCTGAAGCTCACTAATGCATCATGATAAATAAATCATCCAATGATCTGGTTGTGAAAGAGTCATTCAAAAAAAAAAAAAAAAAAAGTCAGCCTCTGTGATGAACCTACGGCTTCTGGTCTGTAGGGGGAGCAAGAGCTCCATTCCCACTCCAGCATCACCGCGTGTCTCCGCGGGTCAGACCCCACATTGAATAGGCCTTTATCACCACGACAGAGCCAGCTTGTCTATGAATCCAGACCTATAAGAAAGAGGATCAAATCAGCATGCGTTTTGACAGTGTAAGCTGCAATCTTAAACTCAAGGCTGAGAGTGAGAGCTCAGAAAAGGAGCAAGCTTGTATTCACCCCATGAATCGCCCACAAGGATTCCTTTCTGCCAGATCTGTAGGATCAGTTTAGTTGATTACAAGAAGACTTCCTTACCCCAGACATGAATGCACGCACTGGCTGCTTTTGTGAAGACCAACGTGGCAGAAAAACAGCAGAGAGGCTGTCTTGGCCCACAAGAGAGCAGATGAAAGGGCCCTGGAAATGGTTAAGTGGGTGATCTTAATAAGCTCTAGGAGGGGGACTGAATTTTCTGGGCCCCTATTTGAAGTGGTTAAGCCAGGTTCAGGTGTGTGACCCAAGGACCACGTGACGTCATGATGTGCCCCAAAGGAAAATTCATGGGAGGCCTTAAGCTGATGGTAGAGGCCTGCAGGGTCCGTCCACGATCCACACCGGCCCTGCACACCCCTCCCCTCAGCCCAGCTGCGTCCACATTCTGCTCCTCAACAAGACGGGCCGGACTTGAGGTCACTACACAGAAGAGGGTCACAGTGTGACTGGTGAGAGTGACCCAGGGAATCCAGAGCCTGCTCCAGACCACATCTCCAGGCCAGCAGAATGTCTTTGTAAACATCTATATTTTATAGGGCTCTACTTTTGTCAGCTTGACTATAAAACTAAAATTAAAATCTACTTGGTGGCATGACTAAGAGTAGTATCTGGAGTGTGTGTAATGCTCTGCCCCTTCTTACTGATGGCTATAGAAAAACCATTTGTGACCAGATCTTAACCATCTTCTGTGAGCCCTGCACAGAGAAGCACGTGCTCGTCATCCTCAGATGGGGCAAAAGACACACTTCCTGGGACTTCTCTGCAGTCCAGTGTTTACGACTGCACTTCCAATGCTGGGGACCTGGGTTGGATCCCTAGCTGGGGAACTGAGATCTCTGCATGCCGCATGGCACAACCAAAAAAGGAAAAAGAGAAAGGCACATTTCATGTGGGAATGGTTTCTAAAGGCAGTTGTGAAAATACTTCTCCTTTTTCAATTTTTAAACAAAGGATACTAATCATATGGGCTGGGGATAGTGTGTAGAGGAGGAGGGGTCTGGAGAGTTAAGGGACCTTGGATAAGTAATCTAGAACCCACAGAAAAGACCCCAGCTCTGGCCTCTTGCACCACCGGAAAGGGATGAAGACAGGGGTCTGCAGACGGCTTGACATAAAGGTAGAAAACAAGCTTGGACCTGGAGCACCATTCCCAGGGCTGGTCTCCGCCTCCCCAGGAGAAGTCTCCATAAAGAAAGTACCTAAACGGAATGATGGATGGGGAGAGCCTGAGCCATACCACCCACCTGCACCCTAAATAAGGAGGCGGGGGTCCCTTGGACAGCTCCCACCCGAAAGGCTGCTGCGGGTAGAGTTTCCTTACAGGAAATGTGAGGAAGGATAGCAGTGGGTTCGTGATCTCCAGATAAAACCCGTTTGTTCCTACCAGAGCCCTCTCTTCAGAGATGACCACTCAGCACATTTGAAGAGCACAGGCCCTGATGGGAGCTTAAGTCCTCAGAACACTTAAGAAAATGAAGAAAAGCTTTATCCACTCTTCAGTCTGAAATAACGAGTCAGAGGGGATTAGGGTCAAAAAAGCAAACAAAAGCGGCAAATTTGTTGTGCTGACAGAAATAAGACTTACGCAAAGACACTTAACTTAGTCTTCTATCAAATTCTCAAACTAACCATATTGTTAAGAAAAAAGAAAAAACTGTTCAAGAGCTGTCTTTCCATGTAGAGTAACAGGAGGACGGTGTCAACAACTGAGAAAATGAGTGTAAATCACCGTGATTAACATTCAGTGTGGAGGGAGGGGATGGTGCTCTTTCTTCTCATTGGAAGTGGTGTGCAGGGCTGTCTGGGGTTGGGGACTTTGCTGTGTAAAGACCAGGAATTTCTACGCTCACGGATTTTTATGGGTAGTATTGATGGCAGACCCATAAAATCTATAATTAATTTTATAACTTGGTTTATAAGGAAAGAAAACAATAAGGACATCTTTACCTACTTCATCTTGCTAACTCTTCCCCATGGACCTTTCCATGTATACTAAAAAGGAGTAATGGCAAAAAGTATTGGGAAATCTTCATTGTAGGTCATCTAGTTACATTTTTAACTCCACTTTAATATGATGGCATCAGGAACTTCTCACACGGCCAGCCAGATTGGATTGAGGAAACTATGACCATGGCCGTGCCAGACGTGTACTAGAGTTGGTGGATAAAGGCTACAAGCGGTACTGGCTCTGATCAGCAGAAATAGGAATCTCTGCCCAGTGATCAAGCTCTGTCCTAGGAAGTGACCCCTTTACTGTGTCCAGTCGACAAATTGACATCAAGAAGGAAGTGCCCACACCTGGGAAACTTTCTTTATATATAATCTACAGAATCATTGATTCCAAGGGGAATCTCTATATCATACTGACATTCTTTTCTCAACCTAATGGTTTGCTTTATTATCTAGAAGTGTCTCCACTGAACGCAGCAATATGTCCTGAGTCCACCACTGACTCCACGCCCGGCTGTGCCCAAGGATGACCAAGGCACTGGGTCCTCAGATGAGGCAGACATGCAGGGTTCCAGCTGTCCTGGGGTGGAAGCGACCTCACCCTGGCCGGGAGGACACTGCTCGTCTTCCTGCTGCTCTGGCATCTAGTGATTCCAGGCACTTTTCAACCCAGGATTGAAATGTGTTTCTGTTTTGAAACCCGAGGCCCAGGTGCCATACATGACATTGTTTCGAAAATCCTGCAACGGGCTTTTCTAAAATCAACTTCATAGACTTTGTACACAGACGGATCTTTGAATTCATTTTATTCCCAACAAACATTTTATACCTTAGGAAACCAAATGTTTATACCTTAGGAAACCAAATGTTTATAACTTTTTATACCTTAAGAGCCAAATGTTTCATTAATATTTCAAAAAGCATGTGTGAGCCCTGTAAGATGATATGATTGTGCTTTTTGTTTTCTAAATTCTCTTTCAAGCATGGATTATTTTATATCTCCCTTCAATATTATAACCAGTCTGTAAAGAAGAGTACTAATTAAATCAACAAAAAGAGTGTGTTTTTGTAAAACAGTAATAGAAATATATCCTAATTTTTTATGGGAATTCACATGCTGCTCTATGTCAACCATGACAGGGGCAATAAGATACCCATGCTTATAGTATATTACCAGCTGTTACATAATCCACTGGGGGAATCCTTCCAGGATTTAAATTTAAATTTCATATGGATTCTTCAAATGCAGGTGTTACACTGTCCTTCAAAAGCAGTTGGTAAAATTTGAGAATATTTTGCCACTACTTTGCAAACATTTTTCAGTAGTTTTCAAAATAGTTTGCAAATATTTTGAAACACAAAAGGGGAAGAGGAAGAATAGGGATAAAGCAGAGGACAAAACAGGAGAGAGGTGGTGGTTATGACCAGGAGAAGAAGGGAGACAATAAGAACAAGATCTAAATGCAGCTTTGGGAAGAGTGAGTGGAGGATGGAGAGGGAGACATCAATAATATTCACACTGTGATGTTCTCCTTCAGACTGTTGTTAACCCAAATACCATAGAATGTTGACTATCTTGTTCTTATGTTTTTAATGATGAAAGAGGTTGGCATTTGACCACTTGAAAAGGAAAAAAGCAAACAAACAAAAATCCAGAACCTGTAGGCAGGCAAGTGTGCTTGATGGAAATGAAGAGAGATGACTCAGCGTGTCAGCAGGGGCTGGTCTGGCAGGAAATTAACCTGCAACTCTGCCTGGGATTGTGCCTCCATTTCCAACACGCTGGCTGAGAGGTTCACAGAGAGGACACAGGGGGAAGAGTGACATCACTGGGCTGAGGGAGGGAGGACACGCACCTGCATGCAGCAGCCACATCAGCCCTTAACAAGGCTCTAGGCACCAAATCCACCAGCGCTGCACAGGGAGGACATGGGAGGTCTGAAGATGCATTTTCAGGCTTTGTTTCTTTTAATGCTGCCTGGTCTGTACCTCCGTCCTCAGTGACCAGACTCCTTGGGCCTTGAACTAGCTCCTGGGCTGCCATTATAAAGGACCAAAACTGGATGGCTTTAAACAACAGAAATGTATTCTTTCACCATCTGAATGACAGAAGTCCAACACCAAAGTGTGGGTAGGGCCGTGCTCCCTCTGAGGGCTCCAGGGGAGAACCTGTTCCGAGCTGCCCTCTTAGCTTCTGGACACAGCCCTTGGTTTTGGTGCTCCGTATGTGGCTTGCAGACACACTGTTTCAGTCTCCACCTCATCTTCACAAGACCTTTCCCATCTGTGTCTCCTCTTCTTACAAAGACACCAGTCAGATGGCATTAGTCCCACCCTAACATCATCTCAACTCAATCACGTATACAAAGATCCTATTTCCGAATATAGTCACATTCACAGGTACCAGAAATTAGAAATTCGACATGTCTTTTGTGGGACACAATCCAACCTGTACAGGAACTGAATGATATTAGAAATGAGCACTGCTGCTGCATCACAGCCTCACTGGTCATCTGCTCCAGGGAGTCAGGAAAGCATCCTCAGGGACCATCTGTCTTCGCATGCCCATCCTCCATCTCCCCATCCGTATCTCCATCCACTCACATGCTCCCGGGCCTGAACTGCAGCTCAGGGCCACGTTGGGTCAGCCCCAGAAGTAACCCCCAAAGTCAGAAGAAGTTCTAAATGGAGAAGAAGAGAGAGGGAACTGTGTTTCTGAGATGGTAAACTTAAATCATGGTTTTTGTGATTTGCTGTAATGTCTAAGTTAAATAAAAATCAGCTTAACCTTAAGGCATTTAAAATTTGTTATTTAATTAAATTCTTCATCTTAAAGAAGGTGTTATACCACCCTCTTTTTGATTATCCTGATAGGAAAAAAAAATACTTCTTTCTACCAAAAGAAAAAAATCATTCTGATAATTAGTGACTATTCCTAAAAGGTGTGGATTTCTAGAAATGTATGCCAGTTAAATAGAGATGTAAACAAGTGTGTATTTGCAAACAGAATCAAAAATCCTTATTTGTGATAAAACATTGTAAACAATAACTACATCCCCTGTTAAAGGGATGGTAAGTTACCTCAGTGCATCATTAGAGGGTATTCTCTTCAGCCACAAAATAACACTCTCAAAGTATCTTTCCATATAAGGGAAAAGCCTCACAATAAAATGGTAACTGGTTAAAGAGATTCTCAAAAACATGTTTAAGAACCAGGTATACCTCCAAAAATAATTGTGAGGATTTCTCTTGATGGTATAATTACAGCAGATTTTTATTTTCTTCTGTGCACTTTTGTGTGTGTGTGCTCTCCAGATATTTCATAAAGTAAATGCATTGCATTTATATTGAGAACAGAAATAGTCAGGGTGACTTGGTGAGTGTGGGGGGGACCTACCCAGTGCCCAGCTATGGGGGGAAATCAATGTGATGTTGATAATGGATGCAGTGGGGACCATACAGTGATGCCACATCCCAAGCAGAGGTGTCATATCCCAAGCAGAGATGCCCCATGCAAGTTTTGCAGGCTTTGCTTTAAATTTTAAATGAGAAGTGGAGGTGATATCCCTGCTAGAAAAAAAAAAAAAAACTTTGGCAGAAATAAACATTTTGACAATAACACTGAATTATAGAGAACACTACAGCAAAAAAAAATCATAAGTGCCATGGCTGTGATAAAAGATAATAATTAACAGTCACAGACGAAGCTTCCATCTTAGTTTCTGACAATGCAAAACGAAACTGAAAGAATTGCTTAACCAACTGTGAAATCAACCCAAATTGTTTTAAATTATAGACCTCATCTTATGACAACTTTCTAACTTTTTATTTCCAGTGAACCATAAGGAAGAGATGAAGATATTTTCTTCCCATCTGTTTTCATGCTATCAAACAACATACTTAATGGAAATTACCTTAGAGATTCCAATTGAATATTCTTCTTCTTGACTTGAGCTCTAAAATCATCTGTGAATTTCCAAGGAACATTTGAGTTAAATTTGAATAGAAAGAGAAGAGCCTCACGCTGGGAATAGGGGAGAGACGTGATATACAACATTGATGTGGAATAATCCTGTTCATGGGGCATTTTCAATTCTTCATCCTCAGACTGACAAACATGCCACACTCTCTCTGTGATAATAATATGGTGCAGAGCCTCAGGACCTCATCAATCCATTCAGAGCACAGGTACTGAGTCCCTGCTTTGTGCACTGCTGAGGGTGCTGGAGACCATGAACCAACAGACAAAGATCACTGTCCTTATAGAGGTTAATTTCTGGTCACATCTGAATGGGTGTTAATATATTAATTCAATAGGATTTTTCATGACCAGTCATTTGCACCACATGTTCAGAGGTGCTGGGTCCCCACTGTGCACACCGTTGTGCAGTTTAAACAGAGGGTAGCAGGGAGCCCAGAGTTAAGGGGTACACTGACTCCAATAGGTCCAAAGGGGATCGCATCAATGAGGCTGGAATAATTGACCATAATGAACGAAGCAGATCCCTGAGGGAATAAACATGATGATGGCTCCCAGTGGCCCATGGAAGACAGTGGAAAGCAACACAAAGTAACATCCAAATAGTTGTCAGATTTAGCTGGGAGTTTGAAAGTAGCATAACTGAATATTAATATCTATATATACTGGAAAGTTGGGAGAGAGGGAAGAGAGAGAAAGAGAGAGAGAGAGAGACAAAGAGGAAGCTTAAACACATGACAATGAGAAAGGAATAAAGTCAAAGGCTTGCTGGGCTCTGTAAACAGAAATAGGAAAAGTGGGGAACACTTTAATTGTGTAGGAGAGATTTCCCATTAAGCGAGGCTTTAAAAATCTTCAAATGGTCAGAGTCATTTCCAGAACTGAACTGCTTGTCTGCCACAGCAGGAAACCATAGAAACACCAGAACCCAGGAACCAGGAGAGGACTTAAGTTGGCTCAATCTGGAATCTTTGCTGTCTTTGTGGATCAAGATCCAAAGCTAACAACCCAGGATCTGGTTCTGAATTGAGTAAAAAGGAGACCTTGCTCTACATGGATTGTCACAACACATTTTAATACACATGAGAAAAATGAAGAGCTGAGAAGATACAGGAAAAAAGAAAAATCTTTCCAAATGGGAGAAATATCTCACCAGAAAATTGAAATGACAGAATAGTCCAGAAATAATATTGATAGAATGTTTAAATTATTCAAGAAACAAATACATGAAGGAATAAGTCTCATCTGTAAAAATAAATGAAAATGAAAGGATTAAAAATACATTTAATATTTAAAAGAATCAATTAAAAATTCTTAAAATAAAATATAGTAAACAAATACGTTTTTAAAAACTTGATAGAATAGATAAATTCTAGATTAGAAACTGCTAAAGAGAGGATTAGCAAATGTGAAGACAATGATTAAAAACACACACATCACAGAGAAAAATAAAAGTTCAAAAATTTAAACAAAAGAAAGAAAGAAATGATGGACAATACTTAAAGTGATAACAGTCATGCATTTTTTCCATGGCTTTTAGATATTCAGCATATATCCAGTGCTGAGAAGAAAAAATACAATGTAAAATGGATACATTTTAATGAAATTACACAAAAATAAATTAATAGAAAATGCATGAGATTTAAAAGAAAAAAAAACTTATAATCACCAATGTGGATAATTACATTGTCATTAGGCATCTCCTCCACAACTACAAAACCTGGAAAATCAGAAAAAAATACATCTTTGAAATGCTGAGGGACAATAATTGTTTATAAATAGATAGAAAGTAGATACATTTCTTTATGGTAAAGATAAAATCATGGATTATAAAAAAATGCTGCACATGATTCTTGACTGGAAGTAGGGAGAGAAACTGTACCAGAAAGAAAAACAAAGAAACACACCTAACTAATAGTATCATATTTCAGTTTAGTACTACTTTAAGTTTTGAAAAAAAATCCGAAGAAAGGCAGAATATTACTATTTGAGTGTTCTGGGTGTTTGCTTTGTTATAAGCACTCTCTGTGTATCTTCACCATGCTGAAATGAGAGCTGCACATAACATGGATAACACAGGTACTTTCTGACACTCTTTAACATTCCGTTTTATCACTATTAATTTATTTTAAAATCCCATCATTATTGAAATTTAGGTTGTTTCCAATGTTTGTTATCATACAGTCCACTGAATTCATATTGTATTTATCCTTATATCTTTTGTATACCTTAGTTATCTCCTTAGGAAAGAAAATCTCAGAAAAATGATTTCTGTGTTAAAAGATGTTTCAGTTTTTAAATATTTTTCAATGTATTTTCAATATACATTTGACAAATCACACTTCTAAAATTTTGTGTCTGATTAAAATACCACCCAAATTGAATCAAATGCCAAGTTTACCGAACCTATGACAATGTGGCCTAGACTGTGGTCTGTATTTAAATTATCTAAAGCAGTAGTTAACAGAGCAAACCTTATTTTAGGAATTGAAATGATGGTTGCATCATAATTTTAGATTTTACACATCTACAGTAAGAAACATTATATGGGTTACTATCACTCACAGCTCTTCTTCCAAGCAGGACTCATTGCTAGGACTGCAGCCAGTGTTCAACAGAAAGAAGGGAATAAATCTTTCAATAAAGAGAAGTAAATAAATACAGAGAACCACAGGGAAGTTTAATAACATATATGAAATACACTAACTGAAAACAATAATGATGGAAAGAATACCCGTGCTAGCTGTACAAGTAAGCACCCACCATGTAGATCCGGGCAGTTTGGGGAACACTTTACCTAAATATTTACATGGCTTATTGATTTAGTTATTAAAGTGCAGCCTATTCATACATCTGAGTGTGTGTGTGTGTGTATATATGTATGAAGTAAGGAAGTTTTGTATGTCTTGATGAGTTGGATCTTACTTTTCCTTAATTGAATCACACAAAGTCATCTTAGAGAAGGTCTACCTTAGATCTTCCAAGAACCTTATGAACATTCATTATAAGTGGGCACTCACTGCCCTGGTTGAGTCTGGTCAAGGTTGCCTCTCCCTACGGCCCTAGCATGTCAAGTTGTCATGGGAAGCTGGAAGGTAGATAGTACATGATCCAAGGGTCTTTGGGAAGGAGGGATAGAGATGTCTACAGTCCTGCCCAGGTGAGGATCATCAGGAGTGGAAGAAAATGAACAGATTGGGTTGATTCAGACTCTTGTCTGTTGTAGAACAGGAGGCCAGGCACCCCAGTGGGCTCACCACAGGGAAGGGGACTGTGCCGTGGGCTGCAGCTCACAGGGCATGACTGGTTCCTGCACAGTGTGTGGTTAGGCTAGAATATGCTCTGACGCAACCACCTGGACGTGGCACTTGGGCCTTGGGAAGCCCAGGCAGCACGAGCTGGAGAAAGACACACCTGTGTCTGGAGCATAGAGGTCCTCAGGAGTCCCTGCAGGTGACATATTTAATTAAGCAAATCAGCACCATGACGGACAAAGGCCTACCAGGCAACATAGATGCAAACATGAATACAAACCAGAAGCTCTCTGGTCAACTTTTTGTGTTCTGCATTCTTTCTCTGCCTAGTCTGTGACATCATGAGAATTCAATCAGACACGAGGGTTCTGGGGAAAGTCAGACATGGGGTGGAAGTTTCAGGAAGGAGGTACTGCATTTCTTGATAATTTGGCAAGAGGAATCTTAAACTTGACAGAAGAACACCTGTTATAGAGATGTATATATTCATCCTCCTGTGGTGTGTGTGTGTGTGTGTGTGTGTGTGTTTACATATGGGGATTGGATAGATAAACGATTGCCATATATCTAAGAAGAATGGAGAGAAGAAAAGTCAGGTGATCCTCTCAGGTAAATTCCAGCTGTGATTTCATTGCGAAATATGGATGCGGTTACTACCGAGATAACATATCAACCCTTGGCTGAAACAATACTGCAGGGCATGTCTACTGTCATGGAAGGGGGAAAGTTACAGGCTCATTAGACTGTGGAGCACTGGCTTGAATAAGAGCCTGGTGCAGAGCTTATTTTCTGCTTCTCTGCATTCGCATTCCATCAACCGTGATAGCCAAGCACTGGAACAGATTTTGTGGTTCACTGGGCCACAGTGATCTATCATGCCTACAGTGGGGAAGTGGCTTCTGAGCTCACAGAAATCCTGAGGTGGAGAAAGAGGTCACTGGACTGGACGTGACCCCACATTCCCACCTTTAAGAGCAGCATATGAAGATTCCACTCATGGATCCTTGTTCTACTCACCTGGGGAGACACACAAGCCCCCTCAGAGAGGCAGCCCCAAAAGAGTAAAAGCAACTGCTGTGTTCCCCAGACCCTCTCATTTATTGTGCTAAACAGACCAAGTTCTTCTGCCGTATATGTAAAATGCATGTAGATATATTTACATAGATACAGAAAATTCACTGAGATAAATTTTAAGAGAGAGGGAACATATCTTTAGTGTGGGTCTGTGTTATTACCCAACCCTTCTACCAGAAGAAATGAAAGGCAGGCACTCTTATCCTGTTGTAGGAGTCCAAGATTGGGAATGTTGATGCAATGAGCTTCAGGGTGACCTCAGAATCACGTGTTTCTGCCACACCACGCAGGTGCCAAATGACCGTGGCTTCTCTTCCCATACTCCAGAGCCCCCTGTGCCTACTTCTAGGGTCACTCTTTCCTAAATGGCTTCCACTGGCCTTTTCAAATGTGCAGTTAGAATGACTAGGAGTTGTTGTGGTAAAGAAGAGAGAGGTTGGCCCCCCAGGCCTTGTTTTGATTTCTTCACTGCTGCTTTAAGCCCAGCATGACCGGATCATCACAGCATAGACACCTTTGTCTCCTGCTGAACTGACCGGTGGCTTTGAATTGGTCTGAATGTCATGCTGACCCCTGGTTGTCCCTCACCCTCTTACCCTCCTTACAAGTCTCTCCCTGTGTTTCTGGCCTTGATGCCGAATGTGTGGTGTCCTCCTGCTTTGGTCTAAACATCAAAGGGTGCTATGGAGATACCTCCATCTGTTAGCCCCATGGGCATTGTAAAAGAACCCACTGCAAGGGAGATTGATTGATAGATCAGGATGAACTCTTACTATGCCTGCTCCAAGTTAAAGGAACCCCTTGAAAAGGGGAAAAAAATCAATTGAATGAATGTTTTGTCCATTTAACTCGAGACACAAAGTTATAATCATGTACCTCCTAAATTGATATTGGAATTGTGTGTATATTTGAGGTGTTATATCCCATTACATAGATCAGTTGTCCTCAGTCAAGGTTGATTTTGCCTCAGGGAGCATTTGGCAATGACTGGAGACATTTTTGATTATCGTGACTGAGATGAGGGAATCTACTAGCATCTAGTGGGTAGAGGCCAGGGATGCTGATAAACTTCTCACAACACAAGGACAGCAACAAGCACAGAATAATGCAGCCCCAAACATCAATCCTGCCAAGATTGAGATACCTGGGTATTGACAGAGTTAAAGGGTTGATTTATGTACTCATGCACAGCTAGCTTGATAATTTTCACAGAGTCAGAAAAATATCTAGTTTTATTTCATCTTACATTATGACAAGTTTTTCAAAACACTCAGACTGGTATAATTGAGGAAAAAAATGTTAGCATTTGTGATCTGTTAATTTCACATTCTTATATAGATTGTTTCATGACTTTTGATTAAACTTTCAAAAAAAAACAAACAAAAAAGCTGCTTTCCTCTGTAAACAGTGAAATATCTGAAGGTTCTGTGTCATATGGAAAATACCTAAATATTCCATTTCTCTGTTGATTTTATTTTGGGACCTGGAATCTCTACAGAAGGTCTGTGAGATTAGACAGCATTTGTGTTGGAGTTGAGACAAGACAGCAACTGTGAAGATTCCCAGTAAGGACATGACACAGAAGATAGGATGGCTTCCTCCCTCAGAAGATCACAGCCTTTGTAGACAAAGACTGTACTGTATGTTGTTAAACATCAGGCCCAACATACTTCATATTAGAGCATATATCCCAGTGTCCAATGAAAAGCATTTAAGAATATTGATTGATTGATTGATCGACTTGCCTTCTTTCATTACTTGATACCTACTACAAAATATTTTTTGAATGAGAATTTTTTGTGCAAGTCTTCTCATTCTTTAACTATCACAGAAACAAACTGACTCAATGACAATGAGAGAGTGACCTTTCTTACTTAAATCCAAGCTAATTTTTCCCTCTACTAAATCAAACAACAAATTCCAAAACAAAATATAAAATGTGTAAACTTCAAAGAAGTTCACATGTACCAGAAAGCTCAAAAAGGTACAAAATCAGCTGAGGTGTTAATGAGCATGAGAACATAGACTGTACAGAGCATTCATTCTGGGAACCAAGAACCCATGAATGGCAAGAGAAAGACAAATTAGAAGTATTTAGGAAATTGGGCTTTATGGTAAAAGTGAAATAGTTTGGCAGCACAAGGCTCTGTTCAACCCTTCCAAGAAGACGCAACAGAAAAATTTATGTAAATAGAGGAATCTGCAGGCTACATCTTCCCTCACTTCCCCTACTCATAGGGAAGGAAAGAAGGAAGGAGGGTGAGAGGGAAGGAGGAAAGGAGGGAGGGAGGGAGGAGATTTGGGACACTATGAAATGTTTAGCTAATATGCCATTTCATAACTTTTTTAGGATTCCACTGTGAGGACAACTAGGTAATTCTATCAATAACCTGGCTCATTAGAACGTGAATTAGAATATGCCATAAGGGTAAACAGTCAATCAAACAAACCAATGCTCAAAAGCTTCATATTCAGTGCTGTGGCCAAATGTTTACTGAGCTCCTACTACGTATGGGCCTGGAGCTAGGAACATCACAGGACACAGAGATTCCTCCAGAATCTGTCCCTTCCTCCAAGTTGTTTGAAACATAATAAAGGACTCATTATTTAATTTATAATGATTTCATCAATGAAATTCTGAAACACAAGATTAGAAAAGGATTTCATTGTTTATTTCAAAAATTGAACCTCAAACCATTTATGACATTATTTTCTAGAAACAAACTACATGTTTACATTTTCTATTTGGGGAAATAGACAATTTTGTCCCTAATTATAACATTAGCTTAAAGTGTTTCAAATACAAAGTGATAGAATGGATGATATTAAGAAAGCCATTGGACACAGGGTAAAAAGCATTATCCTAAAATGAATTTTTCTCTCCAATATGTGGCAGTGGGAGAATTCTGGTCTTTAGCATTTTCCTATCTGTTAACATGACTCTCCAGCTAAAGATGCTCTGAAAGTCCCCTGACAACTCTGTGGACATATGTTTCCCTGGTTTCTAAAGTGACTGAAAGCCCTCCCAGAAGCCAGAGTCAGGTGTAAGCCCTCCAAACAGCAGTGGGGTGGGAGGGACAGTGCACACCATCCTGACACAGAGACCTAACACACAGAGCTCTTATCAGAGCCTTTGGACACATACTGCTTAGTGATTCTGTTTTATTTATTTTACAAAAAGCAACTTTAATATTCTGTGGCTAAGGAGTGTATGTCACTGAGGGGCAGACTAGAACCCATGAGTTGGTTATTGGCAAGATAACAGGCTGGGATGCATTTATGTTTTGGGGAGATGATTTGAATTGTGCACTTGAATGCAAACTTGATTGTCCAGATCAATGTGAGAATAACACAGTTGTGCTGCTTTGCGTGGGAGAGACCAGTGGGAACACAAAGAGATGTTCTGAGATCCTGGCAATGCCTGGCCGGCCCTCTGGAGAGGCTTCTACTGGTCTCACCCTTGGAGAGAACAGACACGGGGCTGGTATATGCTTTACCATGCCCGGCTAGTGCCCTTCTTCCTTAGAGAGAAATAAATAAATGAGGCTTTTAAGGCTTCACTCATATGATCCTAGTGATTAAAATCGTTTGATCTCTCCCATCCTCTGGCTTGGTTTGGTGCAAACAATTTAAGAAATCTAAGCCCATCCCCTTTGACAGTGAGATGGTTAAGATACACCTGAAGTTCTGTTGAGACCAGTTGGGCTGTAATTGTATAGAATAAGTCTAAGTTATGACTGTCAGATCCATGAGATAGTATCATATTTCACATGAGTTTCCCAAATATTTGTATAAAATAATCTTCAAAGTGTCTCTTAAGTTTCCCTTATGATTTACTATTTTTCTGTTATACAATATCCATTAAAGCAATTTAGTCTCCATACTCTTAAGAAATACCTTGAGAGTTTCATCATTTAGGGAATATTTAAACAAAGAACAAATGTGTTAATGCAGCAACCCAGCTAAAAGTTCTAATTAAAATAAACTTAGAACTGGTGATTGGATCTATTAAGTTAGACATTGATAGATGGGGCGGCTGAACCTTACAGTTTGGAAAAGGTTAATATAATAAAGGTCAATGTCTTATCGAGGTTTTATGTATACTTTTAATTTTTTTGTAATATATACTTTAAAATATTTTTAAACTTAGTAAAATTGTAAAAATAAAAATATTTGGAGTAAAGATAAGGAAAGCAGAATCTACTATGAGAATGACTTCATCTACTAGTGGGGAAGTTTCAAGTTACTAAATAGAGCAGAATTTGCATAAATCTTAACAAAACAGAATGGTAACATATATATATATATATATATATATATAATTTTCTATACATATGTCACAGATTATATATATGCACCACAAATTGCATAATTATATTTCCTATATTTTTGACAAATAATCAAATTTATGTAATTCTTTATCAAATCTAAACTATCTTCAATACATCTTACAGCCCAACAATCAAATTTCAGTAAATGTCTCAGTAACTTCTCTTTGCTGCCTCATATGAAACAGATGAAAGCTGCACTGTCCATGGAGCCCTAGGTGGTTTGGCCAGATCACAAAGGACTTCCAGATATCACATACTTTTTAAAAATTTATACTTAAACTGTCTCAGTCTTTCTGTAAGGTAGAAAAAAATTAAAGATGTCTTATTTTGTTGCTGGAGATAATAACAAGTCAACTAAGAAGGTGCAGCTTCTGCAATATGAGGTCTTACAAAAGGCTGGGGTCTCTGTAATCCTAGTCTCATGTGAGAAGGACTGTCTCCTTTCATTCCCCAAGATACTTTTCCTCTTTAACAACCAAAAAAAAAAAAAAAAAAAAACTATTTGCCTTGGTTCACAGAAGTTCAGGTTTAAGGAATAAGTATTTATTATATGGTGAGTAAAATTCTGTTTTTTGACCTTTAACAAATCACATCTAGAAGACAGATCTACTAGTTCAGAAAGAACAGAATGGGTAGAGTTTGCAGTGCAGAGTGATGGAGGAAGTGCTCTGGAGATGTGCAGTCTCCTTGGAGTACTCAGCAGACCACTTAATTTGTATGAGGAAACCAAAAACAGGGAAAGAACCCCCCCAAAAAGAGCACAGGAAAATAGAACTCAGCCCTCACAAACAGCTGAGACCTGGGCTTGACTCTGCCAGCCAGAGTGGAAACTTCATAATTCATGAGGTATTTGGGAGGGCACTCAGCAATGGAGAATTGTAAGCTCTTGACAAAAGATAGCTTGGATCCACCAAGTAAATTTTTAAAGCAAGACCCAAAGTTATAAACTGTTTCCAGTCAATTTAACTGCATAGTAGAACAAACTCAACAATACTTACCAGGGTACAAAATTATCCAAAATTCTACAAGGTGAAGTTCACAAAGACTGGTATTAAAAAAAAAATACTCAACAAGCATTCAGAAAAATATGATCTATGATAGGGAGAAAAATTTGTGTAAATTAACCCAGAACTGACATAGACATTGGAATTAGCAGACAAACATTAAAACAATTATTATAATGGTATTCCATATGTACTAAATGTTAACTTGAGGCACAGAAAATATTATAAAAAAACCCCACTGAAGTTGAATATATAAAGACAAAAACTGCAACATCTCAGATGAAAAGTATTCTGAGTGCAATTAATGGGACACTAGACATTGCAAAAGAAAATGCTAGTGATATATTACAGTAGAAACTATTTAAAATGAGACACCTGGAAGAATGACAGAAAGAAAAGATTTGAAAAATGAACAAAACATTATCAGATGTGGAACAATTTCAAACAGACCAATAAGTTTATAATTGAAGTCAGCAAAAAAGAGAAAGGCAGGAAAAATGTTTGAAGTATAGTAGCCATAGAGTTTCAAAATTTGATAAAAACTTTAAACCACAGAAGTATAATGAATCCCAAGTAGGAGAGACATGAAAATAATCACACCAAGTTTCATCCTAATCAAATTGTTCAAAACCTATAAATTAACTATCTATGCTATGTAACAAATCACCCCAACACTTAGTGACTTTAAATATGTATTATAATCTCAAAATTTATCTGGCTGCTTCTGGCTCTGGCTCTAACAAGACTGTAACTGCGGTGTTGATCAAGACTTCGAAGATAGACTGGGAGAGAAATTGATCCTAAACTTATCCATGCAGTGGTTGTTGTCAGGCTTCAGGTTCTCAGTAAAAACTGGCTGAAAACATCACTTACTTGCCACTTGGATCTTTCCATAAGGTAGCTCATAACACATAGTTGGCTTCCATCAAAGTGAAAGAGAGACACAGACAGAAGACAGAGACTTTTGTAATTTAATCTCAGAAATGATATCTGCTATGGTCTGAATGTCTCTCTCCAAAATACATATGTTGAAATCCTAATACCCAATGTGAGTGCTATTAGGACATGTGGGCTTTGGCAGTTGCCAAGGTCATGAAGGTGGAGCCCTTATGAATGGGATTAGTGTCCTGGTACAGAGGGGCCTGAGAGAGCTCCCTAACCCTTGCCCTTTCCATAGTGTAAGGATACAACGAGGAGTCCATAACATGGAAGAGAGCCCTCACGTGAAAATTCAGAGGCCCTGATCCTGGACTCCCAGCCTCCAGGACTGAGAAATAAATTTATGTTGTTTATAAGCCAGTCAGTTTGTGATATTTCATTATAGCATCTTGAGCAGACTGAGAAACTATATCATCACTTCTGACACATTTTATTCATTAGAAGTGAGGAAATAGGTCCAATCCACACTCAAGGGAAAGGATGACATACTACATGGATGCCAGGATATGGGACTCACTCAGGACCATTTAGAGGGTGTCTAGCAAAAAGTGACAATAAAGGGCATCTTAAGAGCAACTAAAGGAAAAAAAATGATAATGCTAGCTACACAGAAACAAGGATAAGAATGACAGATTTCCTGTTGAAAACAATGCAAGTTACAGACAGTATCTTTTTAGACAGTGGGACATCTTTAAGGTGCTGGCTAGGAGGAGGGCTGTCCACCGAGAATTCTATACCCAGCAAAAATAACTTTCAAAAGCAAAGTGAAATAGTGATATTTTCAGATGTACAAAAGCTGAACAAAATTCTCATAAAAGGTACACAAGAAAAAAAGGTATACAAGAAAAAATATTAAAGGAAGAACCTTAGGCAGAAGAGACTGATAAAGATCAATGCAAAAATTGAAATAATTGGAAATGGTCACTACACGGATAAATATATGATTTTTTATTATTTAAGCTCTTGACAATAATGAAAAGTTATAGTGTAGTCTATAATATGCAAAAGTAATAGGTGTGACAAGTTCACTGGAGATGGGAGGGGAGAAATGTCAGCATACTTGTAAAGTTCTTATGCTTTTATAGAAAATGACATGCTGTCCTGGGAAAGCAGGATAGTTTTTTGAGGAACCTCCATACTCTTTTCCACAGTGGCTGCACCTATTTACATTCCCACGAACAGTGTACAGGGTTTCCTTTTCTCCACAGCCTCTCCAACATTTGTTTTTTGCCAACTTTTTGATGATGGCCATTCTGAGTGGTGTGAGGTGATACCTCATTGCAGTTTTGTTTTACCTTTCTCTAATAATTAGCAATGTTGAGCATCTTTTCATGTGCTTATTAGACCTCTGTATGTCTTCTTTTGAAAAAACGTCCTTTCAGGTCTTCTGCCCATTTTTTAATAAGGTTGTTTGTTTGTTTGATATGAGTTTTATGAACTATTTATGTATGTTGGATACTAATCCCTTATCAGTCATAGCAGTTGCAAATATTTTCTCCCATTCGAAATGTTGTCTTTTGTCAATGGTTTCCTATGCTGTGCAAAAGCTTTTAAATTTAACTAGGTCCTATTTGTTTACTTTTGGTTTTCTTTTTTTTTTTTTTTTTTTTTTTTGCCTTAGGAGACAGATCCAAAAAAATATTGCTAAGATTTATGTAAATGAGTGTTATGCCTATGTTCAGAGACACTTCCTTTAAAGCCCATCCTTCCCATTGCAAGAACAGTAATTTGGGGTAGATAAGTTTTTTTGTTTGTTTTAATTCTAAAAAACACTTAAAAATAAGATCTAAAAATTCAAGAATCCAGAAGTCTTAAGAAGTAGAGTTTGGATGCTTTTAAAACTTTATGAAGATTTTATTATCAGTTCATCCTACAACAAGGAGGGGAGATTCAAGCCTTCTCTGTTCTAAGCAAATATATCAACACTTTTCAAGTGTCAAGAGCAGAGAGTAATAAAGTGAATTCCTGGTGAAGGTCTTTGAGAAGGATTTTTCACTGTGAAGAGTGTGGAGAGAAGGGTGACTGGAGTCCAGGTGGGTATGGAGGAGCAAGGGTGACTCATACTTGCTTCCTGTAGCTCAGGGTAGGTCCCCCCCACCTTACACATACATCCCGATGACCCCGTGGAAGGGGAGTCGTGAGAGAAGCAGACCAGCCGGTTGATTCAGGTCAGAAAGATCCAAGGCAAAGCCTGACTCTCCTTTCAGCAGCCCAGAGGGAGACCCTGAGAAGTCCTCCACCCTCAAAAGAGTGAGAACGTGACTGAGATCTGCTGGCTGTGCAGACCAGGTCTGAGAGGGGACTGCCAGAGGCTGGGCTAGGAAACCAGGTAATTTCATGGTTCAGGGTGGGCTTTGAACCTCAGCCCCATCCTCTCCTTGCTCTGTGTGATTTTAGGCAAGTCAGTCAAACTCTCTTCTCATCAATACAAAGAATGTGTTAGCAGAGGCTGTTTTCCGGGTCTGGGATGTTGACCACGGCTGACGTCCTCCATCCAGGACTCAGAACATTGCAGGAAGGTGACAATTATTCAATGTCCATGAAGATGGAACTCCGAGGTGGAAAGCCTGTGGCAGGGAGGGATGCCCTGTGAGACAGTGGCCAGCAGAGGAAGAGGGACAATGGGGGCCGGTCCTGCTGCTCCTTCCTCACTGGAGGACACACAGCAAGTTCCCTTGGAACGGGGACAGTGGGGGACATGGGACTCTTGTTTCCTAACCTGATTTGTTTGAAACCTGAATGGACTCAATAATGCATAATTACATGAAAGAGACTAGATTAAATGGCTACGTGAATGGAGTTGACACTGAATTGTAGAAAATACAGTTTATGTCTTGCCACTCAGATACACACAGCTGTTGAACCTGCACTTCCTCCAGGTGCCTGTGACAGTGCAAAGAGCATCTGAAGATACACTCCTACAGTAACCACCTCCATGGCCAAATGACAAATAATGGACCCCTCCGAGCCTCAGATTGTGTCAGCAGAAATGTGGATATTAGGTTAAAACCATCTTGTGTCCTTCCAGCTCCTACATCCTAGATTTCTCAAGCTGCCTATTTGATTTAAAAAAAACAAAAACAAGTCACTGCAGGTGGACGTTCCTCAGATCAGGGCTCCTGGTGGTGGAGAAATCCTCCCAGTGATATTCTGTAGAGGATTCCCAGCCTGCTCGGGCTGTAGGCAAACTTTGTTGTACACAGACCCTCATAGGTCCGTGTTTCTAGGAGTTATTCCTGATCTGCGGTGCAGATGGGAGGTTATGCTTCCCCGTTCTTTAGGGTCACAGGAGAGAGAGGGTGGACTCTGGTGTGACCCACAGCATCCGTTCCCTGTCTCGTGGTTCTGCCAACAGCATGGGGCATTTTCTCTGTGTCACACACACCAAGTGTCACTAAGTTTTAGCTCTGTGCACATTAATAGGGATGGGATGAACGGCATTTGTCTTACTCAGAGAAAGTACGCCCAACAGAATATTTGTTTTTAAGTGAGGTCCCCTGAGTGCTATCTTCAGTTCTGCTGTCTCAGGTATATACTTTCAAGGGTAATCTTCCTGTTTTGATCAGCCCTGCGATCACCATGGCACCCACTGCAGGATGCTCTGATATGAGATGCAGGGTCAATGCCATCCCCACCGTCTAACCATCTAGGTGTAAAACTGAGCTTAAACTAAGGATGATTGATTGTTTATTCTTGGTTTTATCCAATTACACCTAATATGATTTTCCATGAAGATAAGGAACAATTCATTGCTCATTATGATCCTCAGCACATGTGATAATCACCGTGTGGTTCCCAGGAAAGAATGTCAGCACCGAGGCAACTGACACGCACAACAATGTGTTGGGGGCCACGTAGCAGTGTGAGATTACCTATTTGTGGCAATCTCTGTGACAGCCTTAATTAACAACAAAACAGAACATTAATATGATTTTTCAGAAGAAAAGCTACTTTCCAAGTTCGATAAATAGAACACATAAACTAATGATGTAAACTAAAATGCTCTAACTGTGGTGTTTTTCCAAAGGGGCAAATGTGAAGCACTGCAAGCTTGGAAGAAGGGCACTGCTGGGTGTCATCCTACAAGTGACAACAATGACAGGGGATGCAAGTGGGCAGCTTTGCTCTTCTAGAAATATCTAGGAAAGTCTGGAAAACTCTAGAGCAGAGACTTTGATGCTCAGGGCAAGGACATTGTGTTAGTCTACTCAGGCTGCCATAACAAAATGGACTGAGTGGTTTAGACAACAGAAATGTATTTCTCAGGGTTCCAGCGTGGTGGGGTTCTGGTGAGCCTCTGTTCCTGGGTTGCAGATGACTGCCTTCCTGCTTGCATTACATACAGAGAGAGAGACATCTCTTTGTCTTCCCATAAGGCTGCAGTTCTACAGGATTAGGTTCCCACCCTTACGACTTACATAAAGTTGATTATCTCTGTGTGATCAGACCCACCCTGGCTCCAGCTGTCCCAAGGCCCTGTTCTGAGTTGCTGTCTTTCCTGCTCAGCCTTGACTGTGGATTGCCATCTGGTGCCCCTTGATCTGGGAGATCCTTGAGACCAGGCTGCTGTGGTACTATCCTCCAGGATGGGTCCTTCTCATCCCCACAGGCTAGGATGCCTGGCAAGCGCTGACTCGGGCAGGAAGGGACAAAGGCCCTGGAGAGCTGCATAGAGATAGCCAGCCTGGAATAAGATGGGATAAGAAACGTAGATTTAAGTACATAGTAGCTGAGCACTGGGCCCTGTGCAGGTGCTCTGCCAGGTGACCTAACCAAGTAACACTGAGACTCAGCATCTCCATCTATAAAATGGGTCTAAGGTGTGTTGCACAGGGCGGCTGATTTGATCCAATGTCTTACTACGTGTGAACTTACTTAGCTTAGTGCTATTATATTCAATAGCTCCTTAGGATGTAAACTCCCTGAAGATACATGTTCCTCTTGACTGTGGCCAAGAAAATTAAAGATAGGTGGGTTAATTACCTATAACATCATTAGCATAGTCAAGGTAAGGGCATAATAGGAAAAAGGAAAAAAAAAAAGATTGAGGACCTCTAAATATTTTGTCATTGTAGTCTAATTCCTTTTACACATCTAATAGCCTTAATCAGATAAGGAATTAAATAGTTTCAGGCTTACACTGATTTTGGGTGGACCCACCAGTGAATTGTAGAGATTTGTGAACAGCCTCATCACCTAATATTAGTTGGTGGCTTTGTGACTCGTTGGCAATCATGCAGGTTTTCTTCAATGACCATTTAGAGGTTGTCAAAGGTGTTATCTCCTGGGAACCCTTCCTCTCCTCCACTGGCTGAGCTGGGAATCTCCAGGACCTGCAGAACCCCACCTGTCACCTGTAGAAAGTGGTCCAGGTGTGGACACCTGACCTGAGCTGCACCAGTTATAATCCTCAAAGCCATACTGGGAAGCTGGATGCTTCTCTCAGGGTTTCCAAACAAGAATCAAGCAGAGGTTAGTCTCCTCCAGCACAGGCACACGTCGAGTGTGGGCAGCGGTATTTTCAGAGGTGAAGGAGGCAGAGAACAAATCCAGCCACGTACTGAGAGCCCAGAGACCAGACGGGCTGTCCCTGAGATACCCACATCCTGGGCCACTTGTCCTGACCCCACAGCAGGCCTGCCTGAATCCCTGGGACCCAGGGACCAATCTCTCCCCTTCTGACCACATCAGCTTGTGCTAGGTTTCTCCATCCATCACCCAGAGTTATGCCTGCAAACTCCTCCCAAGAGTGTTCCACGGGGTTCCCTACTGTTATTGGTGGGAAACATTTTCTAATGCTTTAGAATAATTTGACTTCTTTGTCTGTGAATGGAAAACTTTTGTCTACATTGTCTTTATGCCCAAAATTATCTTCAATTTCACATCAAGATAGGGTAAACTGTTGCGAAGGGTTTCACTATACCATTCAGCGGTAGACACCGCCACACTTTCAGGTTCGTGGCAGGAATATCGCACACACAGCCAGATGGAGGTGGAGAGAGAAGCCTGAGGTACTTCTCACTGTCCCAGCTGCCCTGGAGACTGAGTCCTCTGCAGCAAGTTCCAAGTGCTTGTTCAGCACCTGGGACAGAGGGGCATCGATTGCCCTGGTGCCTTAGGAAGCTGCAGAGAGAACTCTTTCCAAATATACTTTGCATTGATCAGAAGAAAGGAAGTTTGCACCTGCATCATGTGTAAATGCCAAGGACAGGATTCAGGATAACCTTGCATCTCTGAGTGTCCTACTGGAGCAGTGGCTGCTTTCCTAATCACCTGGGAGTGAGGAAAGCCTGATTAGTTCTGACTGTTCAGTTTCTTCCTACCCTTTACTAGATATATAATAAGAGACTGCACATAACATTCAAGAGAGAATAAAAATGGTGTGAGATTTGTGCCTGGAAATAACAAAATACCTAATAGATATACTCTGGCAGGGAGAATATTTGCCAATGGCTGTATTCTAGGGAGTAGCTGAGAGCTTGTCAGACTAGGCTTTGTGGGTTCAGCATCTGATTGAGTGGTGATTCTATAGAGACACAGAGAGTCAGGGAAGCACTGAGTGGAAGGGGTGGCCCAGGGCTGAGGGATCCCCCAGGGAGGCATACGCCCAAGCCTGTAGCAGGTATGTTAGTAGGACAGCATCCTGGGGATTTGCAAACTTCCTAGGAGCATACATTGTGAGCGACCGAGATTTGGGATAAAGTAATGCATGTGTAT
Organism: Phocoena phocoena; assembly: GCF_963924675.1. Taxonomy (NCBI): domain Eukaryota; kingdom Metazoa; phylum Chordata; class Mammalia; order Artiodactyla; family Phocoenidae; genus Phocoena; species Phocoena phocoena. The sequence goes on along the minus strand of NC_089221.1, from coordinate 3,298,890 downwards.
CCTTTGGTAATGGGTGGCAGACTGTACAGAAGCTATGACATAATTACTTAGCTATTTTCACAGGTCATCTTTTAACCTCTAAAAGCCAATGTTATCAAGCATTGGGGCAAATAGAAATGACAGAAGAGAGCTAATTAAAAATACAGATGCCCAGCCCCACTGCCCCAATGATTCTGACTCAGTAAGTTAGGGTAGGATCAGACAGGTTTATTTTCAGAAGTACCCTTTTGTTGCCAAGGTTTGGAATGTCAGCTTTAAAATAAATAAAAATGAAACTAAGAAAATTGCTGAAACAATCATATCCTATATCATATCATTTCATGTCATCACATCTTCTATAGGACTTGCATGGTTAGAATAGCATACAAAATTTGATTTTAACAATTTATTTACTTAGATCCATATTCAAATATCACTATTTTGCAATAGTTCTTCATGTATCTACTTTTTTATAGAAAAAAACAATTACTTCAAAAATGTTTATTACAATAATTAAAAGGCACCCATCCATTTAACCATTACTTACATAGAAATGTTTATGTCTCTCTCATATGTATTTCCAAACCCCTGTCAGAATCTGTAAATGAATCTCCCCTGAGTCTGTACAATGGTTTATATATTTGCTGGAATACATAAAGCCATAACCATGAGACAGATTCCAAATACTCTGGAAGTGAGAAAAAGTAGATTTGGAAACTTGATTACTGGGAAGACCCTCCTAATCCATCTGTACTGATATGAAACTATCACATGAAGAGCGTGAACAGAATGGAATCGTCTTCTGCACTTAAATGCAGATTTCACATGCGTTACTTGACTTTTGTATAAATAAGTGGACACATGAGGCTGATGTCCCTGGGACACTTCTAGAGCAGGAAGTTATTAACGTGCTTCTTGGCGTGTTGAGTGACTGTTCCTTCAGTCCCCCAGCCTCACTTGTCTCTCTCTGCTTTCAGTCTACCTCCCCAGGGGTGGTCCGCCTTATCCAGCCCCCTGCCAAAACCCCCAGCCTTGTCCCTGGTCAGCTGTCTCCCATGTGATGTCCTTACACTACCCAAATGCTGGCAGCTCTGAAATCTACATCTTCATCTAGAACGCAAGGCCTGCAGGCCTCCTCCTCCCCTCTTGTTTCTTTTCCCTCTTTCTATCCCAGTGGCTCTACCACCTGCTGAGCTCCAACTCCAGACACCTCCTGTTGAAGTTCCCCCTCCATGAATGTCATCTGCTCTTCCTTCCCATTTGCCAGGATTAGTGCTCTAATCTTGGAGGCCACCTGCCTTGAGAGATACACCTTCCAAGGCCAACTGTATGTTGCTGCAGGAGAGTTTTTAATGCACCTTGGAGCATGCATACCCCTCATAACTATCATTCAACGACCCTTTGACCCTTGTAGTATAATGTGAAGCCTGCTGCATGTTACATTGAAAGGCAAGGCCCTCTACAATTTCTCCCTCCCTTACCTTTATTCTTATCTCGTAGCAGGCACCCCCTTAGCTGGTTATATGAAATTGCTAGGGCTGCTGTAACAAAGTTCCACAAACTGGGCAGCTTAAAAAACAGAAATGGATTATTTCCCAGGTCTGGAGATCAGGGTGTTGGCAGAGCTGGTTTTCTCTGAGGGTCGTGAGAGGAGGTTCTGTCCCAGGCCCCTCTCCTGGGCTTGGAGAGGCCACAGGCCCTTACATCTCTCCACATGGCCTTACCGTGTGTACGTCTTTGTCCAAATGTCCACTTCTTGTCAGGACACGAGGCATCAGTCATGTTGGAAGGGCCCATCGTGATGACCTCATTCTAACTTAATCATCTACTGAAAGGCTCCATCCCCAAATAAGGTCACATTCTGATGTCCTGGGGGTCAGGACTTCAACATAAGAATTGGGAGACACAATTCAGCCCAGAACTCTGCTGTTGCCCCACAGTTTTTGCAGGAGGTCTCACAGAGTTTTCTCTCCATGAAATACTACCTACCTTTGTCCTTCCCTCACCCCTCTCTGTAGGGCTGGAGGGCACACACTTGCACACACTCACATACACATTCTTACACAGATGCTCTGGGGCACACCCACACTGACCTACACTCACAGATACACACCTGCATTCACATACCCCCACACACTCATACACACTCACACTTGCACACTCTCACACACTCACACAGACACACCTGCACACACTCATATACCCACACACACTCATACACACCCACACCCCCACACACTCATACACACCCACATACCCACACCTGCACACACTCATATACCCACACACACTCATACACACCCACACAGACACATGCACGCCATAGGACCTGTTCTTGTCACAATTCCATGCCCCTTGGGTAACACACTTGTGACTTGGGACACCCGGTTCTAAGCCGCATGGGTCCACCTCTTCCCAGCAGGGAGGTCCCCAGACACTTTCCTTCTCCTGACACTGGATGCCCACCTGCCAAGAGACCAAGTGGATAAATTGATTCTCCAGGACTCACAGGGTCCAGAATTATAGAAAGTCTGAAATGGTTTTATTTAAGAATCTGTCAACCTCCATCCTAAAATCTTGATTCTGCAAACTGCATGTAACAATAACATCAGCAAACATAATGAGAGTGTTACTAGTGGTTTGGAAGAAAACTGATAGAATTAATGATAGGAGTAGATGTCTGGAAAATCTAGTGAAACAAAGATGTGAATAAAAATGGAATATTCTTTTTGTGACATCGAAAATACATGCACAGGAGACTGTTCTTACAGTAAATGGCTTTGGAAATGGCCTGTGGGATATCATTTTTCTCAAGTAATTTCTTTTTCTGGCTTGTTCTGGCAAACTGGAGTTTTGAAATTTCTTTATACAATTTCTGGCAGTGGATAGGGTCTTAGTGTTGGCTTTAAAAATCATTTGTAGAGGTCGAGCAATTAAAAGAAGTTATGTCTAATGTATCTACTCTCAGGAATATGGGTGTGCATGCAGGCCTTGGGTCAGCCAGAGCCCGCAAGAGGGAGCTTTGGGCAGCCATGCTGTGAAAGTCACAGGGAAGCACAGTTTCTGGCATTATTCAATATTTCCATTTAATACTTGAAAACAAGGGCAATATAACAATTATAAAGCTGGTTGCTTTCAAAACATTATTGAACCCATTAATTACTTCAAGATTAATGACCACGGCTGAAGTGGCTAAATTTACTGTCAATTTGCAGTAACAAATCTACCTTCACAAAAAGCAACATTAAAAACAACAAACAAGATGGCTGAAGAGTAAGACGCGGAGATCACCTTCTTCCCAACAGGTACACCAGAAGTACATCTACACGTGGAACAACTCCTGCAGAACACCTACTGAAGGCTGGCAGAAGACCTCAGACTTCCCAAAAGGCAAGAAAGTCCCCACGTACCTGGGTAGGGCAAAAGAAAAAAGAATACACAGAGACAAAATGATAGGGATGGGACCTGCACCAGTGGGAGGGAGCTGTGAAGGAGGAAAGGTTTTCATACACAAGGAGACCCTTCGCGGGCGGAGACTGCGGGTGGCAGAGGGGGGAGCTTCGGGACCGCGGAGGAGAGCACAGCAACAGGGGTGCGGAAAGCAAAGCGGAGAGATTCCCGCACAGAGGATCGGTGCTGACCGGCACTCGCCAGTCTGAGAGGCTTGTCTGAGAGGCGGGCTGGACTGGGAGTTGAGGCTCGGGCTTCGGTCGGAGCGCAGGGAGAGGACTGGGGTTGGCGGCGTGAACACAGCCTGCAGGGGGTTAGTGCGACACGGCTGGCCGGGAGGGAGTCCGGGGAAATGTCTGGACCTGCCGAAGAGGCAAGAGACTTTTTCTTCCCTCTTTGTTTCCTGGTGCGCAATGAGAGGGGATTAAGATCGCTGCTTAAAGGAGCTCCTGAGATGGGCGTGAGCCGCGGCTAAAAGCGCAGACCCCAGAGATGCGCGTGAGACACTAAGGCTGCTGCTGCCGCCACCAAGAAGCCTGTGTGCGAGCACAGGTCACTATCCACACCCCCCTTCCGGGGAGCCTGTGCAGCCCGCCACTGCCAGGGTCCCGGTATCCATGGACAACTCCCCCAGGAGAACGCACGGCGTGCCTCAGGCTGGTGCAACGTCCCGCTGGCCTCTGCGGCCACAGGCTCACTCCACATCTGCACCCCTCCCTCCCCCGGCCTGAGTGAGTCAGAGCCCCCGAATCAGCGGCTCCTTTAACCCTGTCCTGTCTGAACGAAGAAAAGACTCCCTCCGGCAACCTACACGCAGAGGCGGGGCCAAATCCAAAGCTGAGCCCCGGGAGCTGTGTGAACAAAGAAGAGAAAGGGAAATCTCTCCCACCAGCCTCAGAAGCAGTGGATTAAAGCTCCACAATCAACTTGATGTAGCCTGCATCTGTGGAATACCTGAATAGACAACGAATCATTCCAAATTGAGGAGGCGGACTTTGAGAACAAGATTTATGATTTTTTCCCCTTTTCCTCTTTTTGTGACTGTGTATGTGAATGCTTCTGCGTGAGATTTTGTCTGTATAGCTTTGCCTCCAACATTTGTCCTAGGGTTCTATCCGTCCGTTTTTATTTTATTTTTTTTTAATTTTTTTCTTAATATTTTTTTATTTTAATTATTTTATTTTATCTTACTTTATTTTACTTTATCTTCTTTCTTTATTTCCTTTTTTCATTCCTTCCCTCCTCCCTCCCTCCCTCCCTCCTTTCTTTCTTTCTTTCTTTCTTTCTTTCTTTCTTTCTTTCTTTCTTTCTTTCGTTCTTCCTTCCTACTTCTACTAATTCTTTCTTTCTACTTTTTCTCCATTTTATTCTGAGCCATGTGGATGAAAGGCTCTTGGTGCTGCAGCCAGGAGTCAGTGCTGTGCCTCTGAAGTGGAAGAGCCAACTTCAGGACACTGGTCCACATGAGACCTTCCAGCTCCACATAATATCAAATGGTGAAAATCTCCCAGAGATCTCCATCTCAACACCAGCAGCCAGCTTCACTCAATGACCAGCAAGCTACAGTGTTGGCACCCTATGCTAAACAACTAGCAAGACAGGAACACAACCCCACCCATTAACAGAGAGGCTGCCTAAAATCATAATAAATCCACAGACACCCCAAAACACACCAACAGACATGGACTTGCCCACCAGAAACACAAGATCCAGCCTCATCCACCAGAACACAGGTACTAGTCCCCTCCACCAGGAAGCCTACACAACCCACTGAACCAATCTTAGCCACTGGGAACAGACACCAAAAACAATGGGAACTACGGACCTGCAGCCTGCAAAAAGGAGACCCCAAACACAGTAAGATAAGCAAAATGAGAAGACAGAGAAACACACAGAAGATGAAGGAGCAAGATAAAAACCCACCAGACCTAACGAATGAAGAGGAAATAGGCAGTCTACCTGAAAAAGAATTCAGAATAATGATAGTAAAGATGATCCAAAATCTTGGAAATAGATTAGACAAAATGCAAGAAACATTTAACAAAGATCTAGAAGAACTAAAGATGAAAGAAGCAATGATGAGCTACACAATAAATGAAATTAAAAATACTCTAGATGGGATCAATAGCAGAATAACTGAGGCAGAACGGATAAATGACCTGGAAGATAAAATAGTGGAAATAACTACTGCAGAGCAGAATAAAGAAAAAAGAATGAAAGAACTGAGGACAGTCTCAGAGACCTCTGGGACAACATGAAATGCACCAACATTCAAATTATAGGGGTTCCAGAAGAAGAAGAGAAAAAGAAAGGGACTGGGCTTCCCTGGTGGCGCAGTGGTTGGGAGGCCGCCTGCTGATGCAGAGGGCACGGGTTTGTGCCGCGGTCCAGGAGGATCCCAAGTGCCGCTGAGCGGCTGGGCCCGTGAGCCATGGCCGCTGGGCCTGCGCGTCCGGACCCTGTGCTCATCAACGGAAGAGGCCACAGCAGTGAGAGGTCTGCGTACCGCAAAAAAAAAAAAAAAAAAAGAAAGGGACTGAGAAAATATTTGAAGAGATTATAGTTGAAAGCTTCCCTAATTTGGGAAAGGAAACAGTTAATCAAGTCCAGGAAGCACAGAGAGTCCCATACAGGATAAATCCAAGGAGAAACACGACAAGGCACATATTAATCAAACTGTCAAAAATTAAATACAAAGAAAACATATTAAAAGCAACAAGGGAAAAACAACAAATAACACACAAGGGAATCCCCATAAGGTTAACCGCTGATCTTTCAGCAGAAACTCTGCAAGCCAGAGGGACATCAGGACATATTTAAAGTGATGAAGGAGAAAAACCTGCAACCAAGATTACTGTACCCAGCAAGGATCTCATTCAGATTTGATGGAGAAATTAAAACCTTTACAGACAAGCAAAAGCTGAGAGAGTCCAGCACCACCAAACCAGCTTTACAGCAAATGCTAAAGGAACTTCTCTAGGCAAGAAACACAAAAGAAGGAAAAGACCTACAGTAACAAACCCAAAACAATTAAGAAAATGGGAATAGGAACATACATATCGATAATTACCTTTAATATAAATGTAATAAATGCTCCCACCAAAAGACACAGATTGGCTGAATGGATACAAAAACAAAACCCCTATATATGCTGTCTACAAGAGACCCACTTCAGACCTAGAGACACATACAGACTGAAAGTAAGGGGATGGAAAAAGATATTCCATGCAAATGGAAACCAAAAGAAAGCTGGAGTAGCAATTCTCATATCAGACAAAATAGACTTTAATATAAAGACTATTAGAAGAGACAAAGAAGGACACTACATAATGATCAAGGGATCGATCCAAGAAGAAGATATAACAATTGTAAATATTTATGCACCCAACATAGGAGCACCTCAGTACATAAGGCAAATACTAACAGCCATAAAGGAGAAATCAACAGTAACACATTCATAGTAGGGGACTATTAACACACCACTCTCACCAATGGACAGATCATCCAAAATGAAAATAAATAAGGAAACACAAGCTTTAAATGATACATTAAACAAGATGGACTTAATTGATATTTATAGGACATTCAATCCAAAAACAACAGAATACCCATTTTTCTCAAGTGCTCATGGAACATTCTCCAGGATAGATCATATCTTGGGTCACAAATCAAGCCTTGGTAAATTTAAGAAAATTGAAATTGTATCAAATATCTTTTCTGACCACAATGCTATTGGACTAGATATCAATTACAGGAAAAGATCTGTAAAAAATACAAACACATGGAGGCTAAACAATACACTACTTAATAATGAAGTGATCATTGAAGAAATCAAAAAATACCTAGAAACAAATGGCAATGGAGACACGGCGACCCAAAACCTATGGGATGCAGCAAAAGCAGCTCTAACAGGGAAGTTTATAGCAGTACAATCCTACCTTAAGAAACAGGAAACATCTCGAATAAACAACCTAACCTTGCACCTAAAGCAATTAGAGAAAGAAGAAGAAAAAATCCCTAAAGTTAGCAGAAGGAAATAAATCATAAGAATCAGATCAGAAATAAATGAAAAAGAAATGAAGGAAACAATAGCAAAGATCAATAAAACTAAAAGCTGGTTCTTTGAGAAGATAAACAAAATAGATAAACCATTAGCCAGACTCATCAAGAAAAATGGGAGAAGACTCAAATCAATAGAATTAGAAATGAAAAAGAAGAAGTAACAACTGACACTGCAGAAATAAAAAAGATCATGAGAGATTACTACAAGCAACTCTATGACAATAAAATGGACAACCTGGAAGAAATGGACAAATTCTTAGAAGTGCACAACCTGCCAAGACTGAATCAGGAAGAAATAGAAAATATGAACAGACCAATCACAAACACTGAAATTGAAACTGTGATTAAAAATCTTCCAACAAACAAAAGCCCAGGACCAGATGGCTTCACAGGCAAATTCTATCAAACATTTAGAGAAGAGCTAACACCTATCGTTCTCAAACTCTTCCAAAATATAGCAGAGGGAGGAACACTCTCAAACTCATTCTATGAGGCCACCATCACCCTGATATGGAAACCAGACAAGGATGTCATAAAGAAAGAAAACTACAGGCCAATATCACTGATGAACATAGATGCAAAAATCCTCAACAAAATACTAGCAAACAGAATCCAACAGCACATTTAATGGATCATACACCATGATCAAGTGGGGTTTATTCCAGGAATGCAAGGATTCTTTAATATACGCAAATCAATCAATGTGATACACCGTATTAAAAAATTGAAGAAAAAACGTATGATCATCTCAATAGATGCAGAGAAAGCTTTTGACAAAATTCAACACCCATTTATGATAAAAAAAAGAAACATGCAGAAAGTAGTCATAGAGGGAATTTTCCTCAACATAATAAAGGCCATATATGACAAACCCACAGCCAACATCGTCCTCAATGGGGAAAAACTGAAAGCGTTTCTACTATGATCAGGAACAAGACAAGGTTGCCCACTCTCACCACTCTTATTCAACATAGTTTTGGAAGTTTTAGACACAGCAATCAGAGAAGAAAAGGAAATAAAAGGAATCCAAATCAGAGAAGAAGAAGTAAAGCTGTCAGTGTTTGCAGATGACATGATACTATACATAGAGAATCCTAAAGATGTTACCAGAAAACTACTAGAGCTAATCAATGAATTTGGTAAAGTAGCAGGATACAAAACTAATGCACAGAAATCTCTGGCATTCCTATATACTAATGATGAAAAATCTGAAAGTGAAATCAAGAAAACACTCCCATTTACCATTGTAACAAAAAATAATAAAATATCTAGGAATAAAGTTACCTAAGGAGACAAAAGACCTGTATGCAGAAAATTATAAGACACTGATGAAAGAAATTAAAGAGGATACAGATAGATGGAGAGATATACCATGTTCTTGGATTGGAAGAATGAACATTGTCAAAATGACTCTACTACCCAAAGCAATCTACAGATTCAATGCAATCCCTATCAAACTACTAATGGCATTTTTCACAGAACTAGAACCAAAAATTTCACAATTTGTATGGAAACACAAAAGACCCCTAATAGCCAAAGCAATCTTGAGAACAAAAAATGGAGCTGGAGGAATCAGGCTCCCTGATTTCAGACTATACTACAAAGCTACAATAATCAAGACAGTATGGTACTGGCACATAAACAGAAAGATAGATCAATGGAGCAGGATAGAAAGCCCAGAGATAAACCCACGCACATATGGTCACCTTACCTTTGATAAAGGAGGCAGGAATGTACAGTGGAGAAAGGACAGCCTCTTCAATAAGTGGTGCTGGGAATACTGGACAGGTACATGTAAAAGTATGAGATTAGATCACTCCATAACACCACACACAAAAATAAGCTCAAAATGGATTAAAGACCTAAATGTAAGGCCAGAAACTATCAAACTCTTAGAGGAAAACATAGGCAGAGCACTCTATGACATAAATCACAGCAAGGTCCTTTTTGACCCACCTCCTAAAGTAATGGAAATAAAAACAAAAATAAACAAATGGGACCTAATGAAACTTCAAAGCTTTTGCACAGCAAAGGAAACCATAAACAAGACCAAAAGACAACACTCAGAATGGGAGAAAATATTTGCAAATGAAGCAACTGACAAAGGATTAATCTCCAAAATTTACAAGCAGCTCATGCAGCTCAATAACAAAAAAACAAACAACCCAATCCAAAAATGGACAGAATACCTAAATAGACATTTCTCCAAAGAAGATATATCAACTACCAACAAACACATGAAAGAATGCTCAACATCATTAATCATTAGAGAAATGCAAATCCAAACTACAATCAGATATCATCTCACACCAGTTCAAATGGCCGTCATCAAAAAATCTAGAAACAATAAATGCTGGAGAGGGTGTGGAGAAAAGGGAACACTCTTTCACTGCTGCTGGGAATGTGAATTGGTACAGCCACTATGGAGAACAGTATGGAGTTTCCTTAAAAGACTACAAAGAGAACTACCATATGACCCAGCAATCCCACTATTGGGCATATACCCTGAGAAAATCAAAATTCAAAAAGAGTCATGTACCAAAATGTTCATTGCAGCTCTATTTACAATAGCTCAGAGATGGAAACAACCTAAGTGTCCATCATCATATGAATGGATAAAGAAGATGTGGCACATATATACAATGGAATATTACTCAGCCATAGAAAGAAATGAAATTGAGCTATTTTTAATGAGGTGGATAGACCTAGAGTCTGTCATACAGAGTGAAGTAAGTCAGAAGGAAAAAGACAAATACTGTATGCTAACACATATATATGGAATTTAAGAAAAAAAAAAATGTCATGAAGAACCTAGGGGCAAGATGAGAATAAAGACACAGACCTACTAGAGAATGGACTTGAGGATATAGGGAGTGGGAAGGGTAAGCTGTGACAAAGCGAGAGAGAGGCATGGACGTATATACACTACCAAACACAAGGTAGATAGCTAGTGAGAAGCAACCGCATAGCACAGGGAGATCAACTTGGTGCTTTGTGACCGCCTGGATGGGTGGGATAGGGAGGGTGGGAGGGAGGGAGACGCCAGAGGAAAGAGATGTGGGAACATATGTATAACTGATTAACTTTGTTATAAAGCTGAAACTAACACACCACTGTAAAGCAATTGTACTCCAATAAAGATGTAAAAACAACAACAACAAACAAGCAACAACAGAAATGAGGTGATTCGGGCGTTTGGGTACCTGCTCATCGGGGACTCTTAGATCCTGGGGTAAAGGTCTCTGCCTGCCGCCCCACCAGGCCTGCCATCCTGCCCCCTGCTCTTAGGGGGGCAGGTCCAGGAGCAGAAGAGGTGTGTGAGATCTACTATTTTGGGATAAGAAGCTTCTGTTCTCAGGCCAAACTCTACTTTCAAAGAACAGCTTCCTTGCAGCAACTCAGCTAAGGCAGAAGGCATTTTCCTCAGAGTTTTACAGTCATTACTGGGTGGAAAATAGTCCTGAAGGTCAAGGAGGACAGAGGATGTGAGACTGAAATAGCAGATGAATGGTTTCAAGGCGAAATCCCCACCCCTGACTCTGTACTACGGATTTCTGAGAGTCTGCCTCAGGGCTGCCTTAGAAGAAAACCTGAGCCCTGACTTCCATTCACAGAAATTCAGAGGGGTCATTTGATAAGAGCAGGATTCAAACCTGAACCCAGCCACCCTGGCTCAGGTCCAGCAAATAAGGGCTGCTCTGTTCCCCATTAGTGTCAATTATAAACTCACCGGTTTAGGTGTCTGAGTTTGAAAGAGGAATTAATGATAATATCAAGACTGAAAACGGATCAAAATCATCCAGCTCATTCCACCAGAGGAAAGGTCTGACATCGGAATGGCCTTGCAAATCAGAAAAAATTAAAAATAAAAAGTGTGGTGTTTTGAAGCCTAATTGCATCTTCTCTGAAAACTGATAAATGAAATGTATAATAGGATGTGTGCCCTCATTTTAAATCGGCCATTTCTGGAAAACACATGCTTTACACCCATCTCAGACCTGGTCTCCATAAGGCTGAGTTAAATTGAAATCAGAAACTTTACACTGTGTTTTCACCTCCCTCCCTCTTCCAACATCACAGACCAATGGACCACTCTAGTTCTTGGAAAGCCTTCAGCAGGGACTCCTTCTGCCTCAGGCTTTCATTAATTTTCACTAAAATCCAGTGAATGAGGCCAGGTACCTTGCCTATTTCCTTTCAGAAATGTGAAAAGTGTAGCTGGCCACTTGAAAGACAAAAGTCAGATTGGATTCTGTAGCTGTAAGGGTTTAACTAAGCACGAAGAGGTAGCCAGAGGCAGGAATGAGAAGATGCAAGTTTAACATGTGAGTTACCCTTGGAAACACCCAGAGGGAGGAAAGGAGCAGAATCTTTGCTGAAAATTGCCTTCCTTCATCTAGGTTTCATGGCTGAATAGACTGCACAGCTTTCCCTCTCTTCTGTCTTATTTTATTTCTTCTCTCTCCTTAGAAAGGCCTCTGTCACCGACCTCCATTTGGCCCACATGGGAACATTCTAATAACAACAGCACATCTATTTTTGGAACAATATTTCTATATGTTTTTCTTTTCTCCTTTCAATCTGTTTTATTTTGAACTAAGTAAACAATCAAAATGGAGTTAGACCATATGTACTTTGAGCTTTTTTCCCAGTTTATTAGAATTTACCTGCCACCTGCTGATTTAATGCTCATTGGGCAGGTTAAATACCTAAACGTGAATGGAAGCAAACCAAAAGGTATAACGTGCCATCCTGTACACTATACTCAAAATAATTAACATCCCACAACTTCTATGTCAAGAGGTCATGCATCCTTTTTGGTGATGGTTCTCTTACATTGATAAGTGAAATTCAACTTGACCTTATCTGGAGCCAGAGAGCCTGAGTCCAAATTCACCTCTGCTGCTCGCTAGCTGTGCTCCACGGTTTCCTCACTGGTAAAATGGGGAGGAGAATAGTCCCTGACACATAGAACTGTAGTGAGGATGAAATAAGGTAATAGACTGAAAGCACCGACAGTGACTGCTACAAGTGCTTTTTACCACTGCTATTGGTTTGACCCTGATCAGTACCTAACAAACCCCTTTACTCAGCTCTTCATCTCACCAGGAAGCCCAGACCATGCTCATCCATGCATTCAACATCTTCCTGCCAGCACATCCTGTCTCCGGGGATGGAGAGATGAGTACGAGGTGGCCCTGCCCTGAGGGAGCTCAGGAATGCAAGGCACCTAGGGGATGAGGATTCTCACCCCTCAGGATGGGACTGGTGGTGATCCTCGACCAGTGACCAGTGCAGAGAAGGCCCAGGGGGCTCCGATGTGGTTGGGCCCTCTCCATAGGGGTTGTGCAGGGACACAAGGCCTTTGAAGGCACAGGTTCACGGTATGACCTCTCTCCTGTTCAGAGCTGGTGGCAGGTGAAGGACAGGTCACCATGACTATAAGTCTAATGGAACTTTGGCTGAGTCCACACACAGAACGTCTCCAGCGGCCAAGAGCTTTAGTTCAGAAACAACTCAACAAATGTCAGTGCCAGTGGCCCCAGAGGCCTGCAAAGGCCAAGTGACCAAAGGGCCCATGAACGGCTGTGGTGGGGAAGGTGGCAGTCCTGGGAGGGACCACCGGGTACCCCAGGGAAACACTGGGGTGGCTACAGCCCCCACCCAGGTGAGGGGAGGGACGGAGGCCATGGGAGGAGGAGCTGGCCACACGCACTCTACCGTGGGAATCTCTGTGTAGTCATCTCATTGGACACGCACGGCTAGTCAGAGGACAAGGCAGGCTGGCGGGGTGAAGGGGGGCTCAGTGGGGTATGCAGAGACTCACTTGAACTTTACTCTTGGACAAAGAGAATGTGTTGGGGGCTCTCCCACAGAGGCCTATGGGGCCAGATTGATGCTTTAGAAAGACACATGATGGGACTGAGAGCAGGGCATGCAGTGCCCATCAAGGTTCTTCACTGAAGACCACCCGGCTCCCACCTTTAGCTGGAAAATATGTACAGGCCTTTCAAGTCAAACAGAGAGCCCTGCTGGCAAGGGGTCCCGTGAACTCCACCTCTTCCCTCTATCAAATTTCTCCAAGTAAGCTGACTAGATTTGCTGGTTTGATGTTGCAAAATGGTTTCTACTTCAATTGCTCTGCTGGAAACTCTCTCTTTGGTTATTCACTCAGTAAGAAGATGAAAAAAAACCTACAGTCCAGCCTGTTTGCTGCCTGAAGATGTGGACACTCTTTTTCTTTGAGTTTTGCTATCATAGAATTCTCTGAAAACTCAAGGTGTTACTACATTCTCTCCCTTCTGCTTTATGCCTCCTACCTTGGGTACCCAGCCTGTTGAAATGAAAACATGGAGGACAGCTGTCAGCCAGGCCTTCCATTTGGCTGAATGTCCACCCTGCAAGATCAGGAAGAAGCCCTTTCTCATCTCAGTGCTGAGTGGACACCAGAGAATCCAGGCATATGAGACTGCTCTGGCAAAGATTGGTTACCCTTTATGGGTAGGTGGTTTGTTGCAGCTTCTGCTGAAAACATAACTTAGCAGTGTGCAAAAAATAAATATTTAAAGAATTAGACTTTTGGTGAACAGTGGGCTGGTGAGCTCTCACAGGATAGTTTGAACACACAAGCACACACACATGCACACAAACACAACTTTCTACTGGCAGGGTGCAGCCAAATCCCTTTGACTCCCACCTGTCATTGTTCTTGGCTGTCAGGAGCCACCCAGGGGTGGGCAGGGCTGACCCTCCTCTTCTGCTTCTGCTTCTAATTTCTCTCCCTCCCTCCCTGCCTTCCCGCCCGTCACTGATGCTCAGACCTCAGGTCCCAGTCGTTCTGTCACATTTCTGTTTGTACACAGCTCCGTCTCTCTTGGAGGACACTAAGGTTTCAAAGACTCCAGGCTTCATCCACACCAGATCTACTCTGAATTTTGACCAATAAAACACATGGTTGAGCTCATCGGGTGAGCATCAAAGGGAAAGGTCAGCCAGATGTTACCATTCATCATCGGTAGGTGGAAGTGGGACTGCCCTGAATTCTCATTTCCTATTTTCTCTCACCAAATCAATTTCCACTCTAGATACTTCTGTTTCTCCATCCTCATTTTCGCATTTCCCAGACTTAAAAGTATTTGTTCTTTATCTGTTATCATTTATTTTAAGTTCAATCTCTGTTTATTCCTCTGTTACAGTGTTTGTTGGGCCATTTCTTTTTATTCATTTATTTATTTTTGGCTGTGTTGGGTCTTCCTTGCTGTGCGGGCTTTCTGTAGTTGCAGTGAGTGAGGGCTACTCTTCTTTACGGTGCACGGGCTTCTCATTGCAGTGGTTTCTCTTGTTGCGGAGCACGGGCTGTAAGCGTGCGGGCTTCAGTAATTGTGGTGCTCAGGATTAGTCGCTCCGCAGCATGTGGGATCTTCACGGACCAGGGGTCGAAAACCCATGTCCCCTGCATTGCCAGGTGGAGTCTTAACCACTGCACCACCAGGAAAGCCCTGTTGGGCCATTTCCATTCCTTCTGTAACAGGTCCACCCAGAACTCAGGTCTCAGTTACCCATGGGATAACCCAGCACCACATCAGCCTACAAAGTCCTGCCACCCCACAAGTACTGTCTGTGCCTGTCTTGACAGTTATAACAGAACAGCCAAGACTGAAGAGCTTATAAAATATGGAAGTTTGTTTCTCACAGTTCTGGAGGCTGGAAGCCCAAGGTCAGGGTGCCATTAGGGTGGGGTTCTGGAGAGAACCCGCTTGCTGGTTCATAGAAAGCAGTCTTCTTGCTGTGTCCTCACATGGCAGAGGGGTGAGGAAGCTCTCTGGGGCCCATTTTATAAGGGCACTAATCCCATTCATGGGGATTCCACCCTCACGACCTTATCACCTCCCAAAGGCTCCAACTCCAAACACCATCATATTGAGGGTTAGAATTTCAGCATATGAATGGTGGGGAGAGGCATACACAATCTGTCCATAATGAATACTGTCACATTTTAGTCCTTCTCTTGGTAACCTCACATACATGTTGTCTGAAAAACCCAACTTACTCCTGTCTTCCCTCCTTCCTTCCTCCACATGAGATCTCTCTGCTTTAATCATCTCCTTCCTCCCCACCCATCCTATAGAATGTAGCCAGAGCGGAGCTCTTAACACACTCCTGAGCTGCTTTGCACAAACAGAGCTGCACCTTCCACAAAAAATACACGTCCAGCATACACATCAATGCAGGCACAAGTACATTAATAAAATGCAAAATATAACACAAGGCATCCAATGATCGTGGCTTTCCACAATCTGAGACCCAACTTACACTTCCAACCTTACTACCTGTGAGTTCTTGAATACACTGCTGACTCTAAGTCAGTCTGCCATTGTTTCTTTCCCTCTATCTAGATGCTTTTACTAACCATTTCTGATTAACTCAATCCTATTCATCCTTCAAGGTCCATCCTAAGAGGTATTGTCTCTATGAAGCTTCCCTATTCATTCTGGGCCACAATGGAGCAGTGAGATGCCCTAAGCCAATTTGTTCTGCTAACTCATATTCTCATTGACAGGTCTCATTTGGGTATCTTCCCAAAAGTTTGTTGAGGGTTGGCTGCTCCCATACAACCTCACTATCAGGCTACGAAAAACTTGAAGCCAAAATGGTTGATGCAAAATATTCCATAAGCATGATGAACCCAGCTCTTTACTTTCTGAAGTTCTCTGACCATGAAAAATTCACTTGCAGAAAAGGTTTACTCACAGTAAATTTCACAGTTGATGAAACTATATTCTGGAAGCAACTTTCTATTATTTTCAGAATTGGCACAAAGGAATAAAAAAAAAAAATTGCCCCAATAGCTGGGCATAAATCTTTTTAAGGATGAAGCTTCAAGCACCATATCTATGGGTACAAGCTAGAGAATCCTCATTCTCTGTTCATACAAGAGTGGAACATGTCACCAAAATATTTCCAATTCCCATGCCTAGAATAACATTCATTTCCTTAGCTTATATTTGACATACGCACTCTTCTGGTGCTGTGCGTTTCCACGACAGTATTTGTACAAAGTAAGTCAATGAAGTAGTTCCAAGTATTGACCTGACTACACTGTAATGGATAGAAAAAGAGGAAACGGAAGATGACCAAAGGGAGGGAAATCATGTTACAGAAAGGAGGGAGTAAGTGAGACAGTCATTGTTGACCACCTATGAGAGGCTGCCAGAGGGAGGTCTGAAAAGTGATAGTAGTGTGGAGATGGTGAGACCATGTGATGTGGTTAGTGGTACTTATTCAACAGAGGCAATGCTAATGAGAGCTTATTACCAACATTAATTATGCTGGTTAACATGACCCTAATTTCCAAAGAAAAAGCAATTTTGGACATTTAGTACTTAAAATAGCAAAATACTTGGTACAAATGAGTGAAACAACATCTTCCCTGGCAGTAGTCACCTGTAAACTGTGGTCGTTCTGTGTTAGCCAATGAGCCCTTGTGTGCATATTCAAGACTTTGAGAACTAATCTTCCCTAGAGTGCAGTTCAAAGTAGTAACTAATATGTGTCTAGCTCACATGCAGTGCCCAGCCTTGTAGAGCGAATTACTGAGATGATATGTGAATTCTCCCTTGTACATGAGCATATTTGAGGCACTTATTAGAACTCTAGATTGAGCAGCTAAGTTCAGATTTTAAGAGAGGCATTGAGTTATTTGCTACCTTCCTCTGTGTGCAGTTTTTATAAGAAAGCTGAAACTCATCCAGCAGTGTTGGCACAATGCCTAGATTCCAAGTCTTGACTATTTTGTTCAGAACCTTGAACTGGATGGAAGGCTAATATTATTCCTTTATGTGAGTTCTCCCTGACCTCCAGAGAAATGTCATAGCAAAAATGAGGACAGCAGGTTACTACTTACTGTGTACTTTAACATCCCTGGTTAAGATCTGTCTACTTCATGTTTATTTTCATTTTTCTCTGCATTTATTTCCAAAATGAATTCTGTGTTCACATTATTGCATAAAAATTATTCTAGTCTTGAATATATATTTACCAGTAGATCAAATCAAGTCAGCAAATATTTATAGAGCACCTAGTATGTACAGGGCAGCAGGCTGCACAGGTACCCAAAAAAATTGGCTTGAATAACACTTTTATCTACTGACCTCGCTAAAACAATAATGTGTCCATTAATTGGAAAGTGGAATTAGCTACATTGAGTAGGAATTTATTTTGAATTTGTAAGATAAAATGTTTTACTAAACATGTAGGGTTTGAAAACCATTGACCAGACATCCCCTAAGGATTATAGAGAAAGATGAGACCTTTTTACTTCCCACTAAGAACCCAGAACCCAGTTGAGAAACAGGACAGGAAGAAGATACCCAAGCACAAAGCAGTGCACAAAATGAAAGCCATAGAAAAAAATAATACAAACACGGGGCACCACTGACACAGACTAGATACAGGCACACAAGGTCATCTCTCCATAGCTGGTGATGCACCATTTTCTTTCATTGGGAATGGATATGGGACCATAGGCACCAGAAAACAGAAGAGTATTTGAGACTCTATTTTTCTCCTTTATGAAGAAAATTTGTCATCTCTTCATTTGAAGGTAATGACCTGGTCTTCTTCACATGGCTCTGCTGTGATATCCTCCCAGTTGATGAGATATGGTTAGCCCAGGGGCTCTTGATGGAGTAGCCCAGACCACTGATACAGCGAAGAAAGAGTTTCCTAATTAGCAGTAGTTTGTTTCTACAGTGAATGTAAGTCATATTGAAATATCTGTGGATGTTTAAGGATATATTCTCTTGCATATTTAAATATTTAAATTTACGTTACAAAATAGAGAAAATAAGAGTCTCCAAGGTAAACAAAAGTAGGGAGTTACAAACAAATTTTATTTTTTAAAACGTATGACAGTTGTATAAGGTCCCATTGGATTTATTTCCCATTCTGAGATTCTAATTACTCTACAATCTATTTTATAACTTCTTGGTTCAAATATAGAAAAGATCACTTTCCACTGTTTTCATAATTTTCCTAATCAAAATATACTCTGTGTCCAATGTGGCACAAGAAAGCTATTTAGATCATGAAGGTGATCTCATTTCCTATGTCTTTGTACCTGTCAAAAGCTGGGCCATATGAATCAGATTCAGCATCTGGTTCCAGAGTTGTTCTCACCTCTCTGGACAACACCTTTCACCTCCCCTCGCTGTGTGATCCCTTCAGGGCAGACAGTCAGGTCCACCTTCGTTCTTCTTGACCTCCGTAGGGTCCCCAAGGTTCCATACTCAAGTCCAGCATTTTGCATCATCTGCTCATTTGTCTATCACATCCCTGCCCCTCAGTGTGTGGAGTGCTGCCTTGTAAAGGGTGGTGTTCCACAGAGTGTGGGACAAAGATTTAAGGAAGGCATGGTCTCTGTTTCTTGACATGGTGGGGGGTTGTTGTACTCTCATAGAGCATTAGAGTTTTTAAAGATACAACAAGGTCATTCTGCAGAATTTTACAACGTCAAAACAATAATTTAAGGAATAGCATTTCTAACCCCTATACTATTTATGCTCACTTAGGCATGACACTTCACTTCAGATTTCAATTAACCATGGCAAAGGGTGAAATTCTCATGAAACTCTGTGCACTTGTGCACTTATCAGAGATTGGGCCATATTGCTTATCTCACTTATCAGTGGTTGGGTCATCTTTCTGTTGATTTGGGGATGCTTCAGATGGGATAGAACATATTTGAATCACTGTATCATAAGCCATAATTATAGCATGTTGTAGTCTTGCTGTAGGAAAGAGACTAGCATCTATTTGAGCACCTACTGTATGTGTGTTTCTCAGCTAGATGTTCTGCTCAAGTTATGAATCCTATGGAGAAAGATTTGGTAGAGAATTTTCCATATTACATATGAAGTGATCCAAGCTCAAAGCAGTTTATATAAGACTCAAGTCCACACAGCTGGAATCTAGAAAGCCTGATTCTTGAGCCCAGACCTTGTTCCAAAATCGTAGGTCTTTCAACAGCATACAAACAGCTTTCTGGACTCTAACACTGAAATGATAGTTCTTTCCCAGCTAATGTCAAGACAGCATCACATAGTGGTTTTAGATCTTCAAAAGAGTCTTAATTCACCCTGAAATTTGAATTCTAGTATTTTTACACCAATACTCGATTGTCCCTGCCTATTTTATTAATCCTAACACTTTAAAGAAATAAGCCTTCTATAGGCTCATCAATCTTTTTCCCTTAAAAAATATATATAATTTTCTAATACTCAGGATATGTAGAAAAAGTGACTAAAGAAAAACCTTAAAGTTGAAATAAATGTTTTAAAATAATAAACAATAGAGTATGTTGTGTGTGACATTATTGTTTTCCTGCCTATTTCCATAGAGTAAAATCATGACCTCATACTTTAATTGCTGGCTTTTTTTGCTAAGTAATTGGAGTCATGAACATATGACCATAACTTTGTGAACAAAAGAAAATGTTACATTCCCTGTTCTTTTTCCGCACATACTTCTCCCTCCAATACTGAAGAGAATTCTGTGCAACCAGCCTGTGTTCAATATTACTTTTCTACTAAGAGGAAATATTTTCTAAATGAGTCATATGTTTATTGGAGGAAATGCTCAGAATAACATTCTCATGTCAGTCCAGTCTGAGGGACACAAGGGCACTATCAATGACTATGTTCAGGTCGAAGGGGGTTAAATTATCCTCTTTAATGTAGGTAAACACATGAGTCAAGAAGAGGGAATCATTATGGTTTTATTGGGTAATTATTTTTAGTGAGTTAAAATTTTATAAAAACAAGCAATTCTACAAGTAGCTTTTAGAATTATTATTTTTCATTCACTTTCATATTTTGTAAAAGTGATTCGTTATCATTCAAATATCTGCACAATCGATATTTTTGACTGTATAATTTGTTGTTGGTTGGGGGGGTGTCTGTCTTGTGCATTGTAGGATGTTGACAGCATCCCTGTCTTCTACTCACTACGGTAGCACCCCTACCCCGGCTGTGACACCAAAATTGTCTCCAGATGTTGCCAAGCGTCCCCTCAAGGGAAAAACTGCTCCCCTCCCTCCCTGATTGATAACCACTGTTTTAGGGTAATACTGGCTAATAATGCTGAGTATTTACTACATGCAAGACATTGTTCTGAACACTTTCAACAATTAACTCACTTAATAATCAAAACAGCCCCGAGAGATAGGTACCATCATCATCCCCATTTTTCAAAGAAGGAAACTGAGGCACAGAGGGATTGGCAATCACAGCCTGTAAACAGTGAAGCAGGGCTCAAGCCAAGGCTGTCTGGTCCTCACTCTTGATCAGTAACTTCGCCACTCTGACATTTACGAAGTGAAAGATCAGAACACAAGAACTGAGTATAGTCTAGAGATTGCTAACCATTGTGGAATTTAGGGAAATACAGTACATGTGGATATTTGCATAAAGAAGCATTGGGAGGATAAGCTAGAAGATAGGGGCTGGGCTGGAAGGGGTTGGTGTACATGTGAGGCTCCTCTGAGTATCCCCCTTTATACAGCTTTGTTATGTAAATCATGTAAAGGTATAACATTGGACAAATTAAAGCAAAAAGAGGGGAAAAAAAAACTATCCTTAAAAGTAAAACAAATGAAAACATATAAACTCAGTAATGTTTTAGACAAACAACATAACCTCCCAGAGAAAAGAACTTTTCAACACTAACACCAGACTTTTATCTTCATTAGAACAGATTCTAAGGACAACAAAGGAATCAAACATATTTTAAATTTCACTCATTGGTTTTATTGGCCATATTAACAGTGGTTATGATTTTTTCAAGGTCTTTATATATTCTGGACATAGACAAGCAATAAATAATAGAAACCATGACTTTCAATCTAAAGGAAAAGAGATACAAATATAAAATTCAAGACAGTAATAAAATATTGCCAATTTAAATCATAGTTGTATATATTAAAATATGCTTACAATTTTATTTGTATGTTTCTACTTCTGTGCACTGCAAATTCTAGGAGCTGTGACAACCAGTAGCAATGAGAATACTTTGCGCCCACCTCTTGGTTTCCAAATACAATCGCCCATTAAATGAAAGCAGGGATTCTTGTAGGAAGGGATAGTTCCAGGTCTGAGGGAGACAATTTACAAAATCAGCCTGGATGTCTTGTGCCAGAAAGACTAATGCTAGCATATGAAAAAGACCTGAAGCTGGATGGATGGGGTGATCAACAGCTAAACTGAATAATTTTGCCATCAAAATGTAAAATAAATGCAAGTGATTATTTAAACAAAATTTGGACCCATAGTACTTGAGGAAAGCGAAAAAGAGTGAGAAGGAGGGTGACTCCTTTTCTCAGTTTGATCACTTTGGAGTTTATTGTTACCCCAAAACCATGCTGTGAAAATTGATAATTAAAGGTAAAGAGCGTGAATGCTGTCATGTCTGTTTCTTTCTTTCTTTCTTCTAAGAGGAAAAGTAGCTCCTCCCCAGTTGATGGAGGAAAATTCATTATAGAACAATGCTCTCTGATAAATAAAAAAGAATAACAGGGTGAGAAAATCACCATGCTGAAATCCCCTTGAGAGCAACTGATACAGGCAAAGCTTGTCAGTGAATACCAAGGTCATTGTAAATTGCTAATGAAAAAAAAATGCACCTACAATGGAGAGTTCAGTCTGTTATGACCTTCAAGATTGGCATCACTAAAGATGAAACCACCTGGCATTACATGTTTGATGTGGTTCAATGGGAAACATGTAGCTGCCAAAGAGTTCTTAACACAAGTGTCTCACCTGACCCTGATGGACCACTGGCCAGAACTTTCAGGTTATTATGGGATATACAGGGGATGGAGGCACAAGTTAAATGGCAACCACAAGACAAAACACAGGGTGTTCCATGGCTGACATTAGAAAACCAATGTCAGGAGGAAAGGTAACAGTCTAGATCAAGTGAGATTAAAGGACATAATGATGTATGAATCTTGATTGCATTTCTCACAGAAAAATATGCTGTCATACAACTAAGTGGTGGTTAGAGAAATCTGGGCATTGCCTGAGACTATGTAATAAGGAGTTATTTTAATTTACTCAAGAGTAATATTTTATACTTACTGGTATAAATGGAAAT
This sequence comes from Phocoena phocoena, assembly GCF_963924675.1. NCBI lineage: Eukaryota > Metazoa > Chordata > Mammalia > Artiodactyla > Phocoenidae > Phocoena > Phocoena phocoena. The sequence continues at coordinate 3,276,249 of NC_089221.1, read as the reverse complement.
AATAAAATATAATAATTATGACAAAGTTAATATTCTACTTAGGCATAGTTGTATATAAAGACACAGTTCACATTTTTCCATATTTGTTTGAATAATTAAATAGAGATTGTATATGGTGGGTGTCAGAGATGATCGTAGTATTCATTAAACTTTTTTTTGTTTATTAGGCTATTTTAATTAAATCTTACACTGTTAGAAATCACTTAGCCTACTCATCATTTTGGAGGGAGTGACGAATCTGAAAACTGAATCCCATATTTAATTAGACAGTTTCTTGACCCCTGACAGTCAATGAAAAGAGGGTTCCCCCTGGTTCCTCTAAAGAATGGATTGACTAGGAATGTCCTCATGACTCAGACTCTCTGTGACCCCTAGACTTTAGCATTTTTAAGGTGGGTCCCTCTTTCAATTTCCCTACCCATTTTTTGGCCCCAAATTCAAGTTAGTAACTGTTATTCACAGTCTCATAGGTATGCTAGTTCAGCGGAGAAGCAAAGCAACACACAGAAGGTGTCTTTGCATTGGTGCAGTCAAGTCATTCTGGGCACGTGGTGGGTGGGATGGAGCCCACATAAGGTGGCAGAATATGGGGGTCCAGTGGCCATTGGACAGGAGGCTACCTGTGAAGGCTACCCCACATCCAGGCCTGAGGAACAGCACAAAATAAATTGCATTCTTTAGGATGTGACAGGTCTTGCCTTGGAGAGTGCTTAGTGATTTATGGTCTTGGTCCAATGGTTTGAAAAGGTAATTTGGGCTGGACATTCAGCATCCAAGTCCTGGCTACTTGTAGAATCCAAATGTGAGGGAAAGAAAGGATGTCTTGCCAAAGGGGTTGTTGTGGGGATTTACCATGATGTGGAGGTGAAGAATCAGGGAAGGAAAATTAGGAGCAAGTCTGCTTGAATCCCGCAGTTAATGTAAGTGGAGCAAAGGGGATGAAGAAGGAACATTGGGGTCCTGAATATCATACAGTCACAAATCACCCACAAGTGAAGCACACTCAGCTGGGTTCCCTGTGTGTGTAAAGGTGAAGAAAAGGCGGCAGGAGAGAGATGAGGGGAGAGGGAGAGGGACCACAAAAGAGGAAACAGAAGGAAAAAAGTAGCGAAAATAGAAGAACACTTTCTTTTATATGGCCGAGTAATATTCCAATGTATAACCAATTCACTTTGCTGTACAGCAGGAACTAACACAACATTGTAAATCAACTATACTCCAATAAAAATTAATAGAAAAGGAAAAGAACACTTTGTGTTTTCAATGATTCCAGATTCTCACCTGACTTATCTCAAATTTAACTTTAGCCATGAGGAGAAGAGAAAAATGACTGGAAAATATAGGTCAAATTCCAATATATCACTTTCATGGCTCATCATATGATGATTTCCTTTTAGGTGACAGAGATATTAAAAAATAAATAAATAAATAAATAAATAAATAAATAAATAAATAAATACATATCTAAAACTAAAATTTCTCTAAAGAAATAAAGTCTTAAAAAAAGTATTCCCTAATAGCTCTAATTTGTACCTTCTGATTAAAAACGTGTAGACATTATTTTCCAATTCAAAATGGAGATTAAGCACAAAATAAAGATTTCAGAAACTTTCTGTGTCATCTATATAAAGAAACTATTTAACAGTTTAAAACGGTTAATCATTAAAAAAATTTGCCCCCTTAAAACTTGATTGAAATAAAGTTATAACACAATAAATTAGTATTTTGTGTAAAAAAAATAATGACTAAACATATTGTGCATTAGACAGATTTTTGTTTGTGTGTTTGTTTTGTCCTAAATCCCCTTTCTCCATCATACTTCCTTTGGCTACATAATCTTTGGAGGAAAAACGGTGGAATGGATTGACACCAAAAACAGGTAACTGGCAACAGGCCATTCTCTAACTTCATTACATGGTCTGGAGGAAGAATTTTTGGAAAAATTTCCAAAACCTGTTTTGCCTGTTTAGGATTGCTTTGTGAACATCTGGTTTTAAAAAACGGTGTCTGAATATAAGAAGCACTGCCAAACCCACCAGCTGAGAACCCCTTGCCCCGCCGAGACCATGTCCTAAAATGCTACTTTCTTTCCGCCTGCAGACATTATGCATGAAGTTGGAAAGGGCGTTTATATGGGTAGTGAGTTTGCCTGGAAGCATGCTGAGCTCCAGTTGGGCACGCATGTATGTACCCTCCCATGCTGAGCTGGAAGGCAAATGGTCTGTCAGCAAGTGAACAGGGGGCTGAGGAAAAGGACAATTTCCTTATATAAGCTTCTCTTTTTGATATGGCCCTGGTTTCATTTCTGCATATTGACTTGGCTTTTGTAAACATGATAGAGCACCCATTGTGCTCTATCCAATTAGCCCAACGTGTGCCTTGGTCATAAAACTTTATGCAAACCACCACTCACAGACTTTGCAGTCCAGGGAAACAATAATAGGCTTATAACTCTTAAAGATTTTTTTTTTTTTTTTGGCAAATTGCTAATAAGAGCTCTTTTTTTTTTTTTTTTCACAAGACTTTCAGCTGATGGAAAAGTAAAAGAAAAAACAAGGACTGTAGTCTCATATAGGCGGTGAAGATGACAGTGCCATTAATAACATGGATCATTAAAATTTATAAAAAGCTATTCTTAATACAGGATATAAATACATTTCTCAGGCAGAGCTATGAAATTTATAACCTTTTTATTGTCACCAGAGGACCATCCCACTGCTCTGCTCCCAACACTGTCTGCCCTCTATCATAAATCACCATGTGGTTAATAACCTAGATTACACCAGTTGCATTTACAGAATTAAATATTGACTATGTGAAAATGTTATTACATTTTTACTGATCGGAAGACCACAAAACAGCCCTGCAGGACATGTAGCTGGACAGAACTATCTGTGTAATCTTTGTTGGAAACACAGTTACGGGACACTCAGTAACAGCTGATACATTCTGGAGCAATGGGGAACGAAGGGAGAAAATGCTAGCTCCTTAATTTTAAACCAGGCCAGGCCTAACACGTCAGAAGGAGGCCATGATATTGAAGCAATGCACCTTATTTCCAATTTAGGAAGCTCCAGGCCAAATGAATGATGTAATTGTCAAATTCCAAATGTTAGAGCAATATGGTGAAAGGCTATAGTAATCCACATGGAATAGAGATTATTAAAAATATTGGTGGAATTCAAACAAGAATCAGATATTGTACATTACTGAAGTGGACACGTCTCAATTTCTGGTTACTCGAAGAGAACCATTGATTTCCAAATCTCCAAATCCTTGAGAGGAATTTGCCATTCACTTGAGAAACAATCAGAACGAAAACTTTTGTCCCTAAAGAATGAGCATACCTACAGGCACATGTGTGAGTTGTTAGTGGATCCAAATGTTCAGCGCGTGGTCTGAGACCTCACGAAAGGTTAGGAGCACCAGATTGGGCAACTCCATCTAGTGATGTACTTGGTTTGAAGACTGATTACAATTTGGTTAAATTAATCGAAAAAGCTCAGAACACAGACACACACACACACACACACACACACACACACACGAACTGCACTGAAAAGTGACATATGGGCAATTGGATATACTTAAGACAAATAATGCAAATCCAAGTGAGTCACCCAAGAGTTCCAGTTCTATCCTGGTCTCTTCCCTTAAATCTAAGGAGGATGATTCATCTATCAAAAATGTAATGATGCGGCTTTAACTGCATTTTCTTGGGACTGTAAATTTTGTGTGGCATTATTTTTTCTACTCTTTTAAAATAATTGTCTTTTTCTTTTGTTGAAAATACTAAGGTCAAGTATTTATTCTGGAAAGATCCTTTAAACGGTTGTCACTTTGAACAACATGCTTTAATGAATACATAAACCTAGAATGTTTAATAAAATTAATTTACGAAGTTTTCAAATTTACAACCTTGAAAGGAAGCATTAACGCATATTATTAAATTAAAGGAAATCAAAGGCATCCTACCAAGAATTAGACAATAACCACCTCATAAAATGTAATATTCCAAGTATTATATAATTAGATACAAAAGAAGTTAATGACCCTCACTGTGTGACAAGTTGCTTACATAACCATAGGGAGAAAAGAATCATTTCAATTGCCCTAGGGTTGACAAATAAATTGACTGATTTTAAGAGAGCAATATTTTGAGGGAATGTTAATTAGAATATTTTCTAAGGACAAATGGAAGTGCATAGAAAATATAGACTTCACTCGATAGTCTTACTCTTTGTGCTAACATTGGCATTTCTTGAAAATTTTGAAACCATGGTGCATGCGTGCTGTGGAATAAATAAATATGTAATGATATTAAGGCTATAGGAACATATTAATGCTTAGTAAAGAGAAAAGGAATAGAATGATAACATCAAAAGTTGTCCTGTAATATAAAATTTGAATTGGAAAGATTCTCATGAACTTCTTATGTGATCATTTTTTTTTTTTTTTTCATTTCAAGAAGATGTATCTTCCAGCTCCGTTTATGGAAGAGATGTAGATGTCATGCCAGCCTGGAACCAGGAAGCAGACATCCTGAGCAGCTGTGATGTAACAAAGCCACCCTCTGCATCACCAGCAGGGATTCTTGGAAACAACCGCTGATTCAAGGTGTGGGGAAACTGATTTAAAAGATGAGGCTGGGACACAGTTTGTGCCAAGTAAGGAAGCTTTAAGGAGTCTTGGAGATGTATCAGAACAAGACAGGAGCCACAGGAAGGGGTTCTTTGTGGTCGAAGATGGGACTATTTAGAACCACAGGGAAAGGACATATATTTTTTCTGTTTTCTTGAAGATTCTCAAAAAAGCTCTTAGTATCTCTGCTACTCCATAAAGATGTAAATGGACCAAAAACGTAAATTCATCTTTCACTGCTTCTGATTTTACCCTATGGATCTACTATTTACAGGTTTGCTGAATGGGATGGCCCTTCTAAGGTAGGGTCTACAAGGACCTAGAGACTCACCAGAATGGAATGGAAGGGGGAGGTGTCTGGGAATTCTATTAGCCTTATGGTTGCAAGTAAAACTCCAGCTGAATCTGGATGAAGAGAGAAAGGGGGTAAGAACTTTCTAGCTCTTGAACTGTGGATGAGGTTTAGCTCGACTTCACACAGGGTGGATTCAACCCTTCCTTGATTTTCAGCTCTTCCTCCTTGATGGCTACCTCACATCCAGACCCCAGGTGCACACAGGATATGGCTGTGGTCCTGGGCCCTTCTCCTGTTGGCCCCGCCTTCTGTCTCATAGTCCAAGCCCAGCAGGTTGCATCTCCCGGGGTCTGTCCTGGACACACTGGTTGTGAAACGCTGACTGGGAGTGAAGCCCAGAGTGGAAGGTGGGTCCCCCACCCTGGACCTATCGTCTCCTAGATTGCTCATCTCAGTGCAGGGGATGGTCCCCAGGGGTGTGGGCAGGGCTACCAGCAGAGGGTAACGGACTGTGCGTGGAAAGGCAGTGTCCACTGGAAGAAGCAGCACCGATGGTGCAGGGCAGAAGGGAAACATCAGACCCCCTTGCCACGTGTTCTGAGTTATTTCTCTAGTCCTGTTTTCTCTGAGAGGGGAAACAGTATACATCATTTTGAAATTAAATTGAGACCTTTTGAAACTGAATCCCTACTTAGTAGGAAACCTCATGCTTCCTAAAAACAAACAACTCCCACCCTAAAAATTACCAAGATTTAGAGTCTTTTGAAATGGTAACTCAAAAATGCCTTTGGACCTTAAAAGCAGGAAGGGAGAATTTGCCAAGAGTGTACTCAGTAAGTTAGAGGATAGTCTGTGTGATGTGCTTCTAACAGTTATAGATCCTCATTTCATGATTTTGATGAATAATCAGGCTATTGTCTTTCTCTGAATTTGGTCAAAGTTAAATTTGAGTGATACCCAGATGAAAAATCTTAAATGGTTGACAGCAACAACAAAACTAGCTCTCAAATCAGGATTGCTCCATCTCTGCTTCCATCAGAAATAATCTAAACATGAGATAACTGCAGGTCAGTATCATAAGTTGTCTTAAAAATAAGGAAGCCTCCACCAGTTGAACTGACTGGAAGATAATGTACCTTCTCTATCCTTCTAGAATTTATCCACACTTGTCGATACCACATCCATCCAGGCAGTCTGCAGAAGATGGTGAATCCAGACTTTTGTTAGGCAGATTCTAGTCAAATCTCAGTCCTTTGCTTAGGAATTACGTGAACTTGCACATACCAGCCTCAGATTTGTTGGGCTCCTTTTCTGTATCTTTCAGGCTGAACTGAACTCCCTGGGAAATTTTCAGAGCTAACTTCAGGAAGCTAACAGTGTGTCATCCCTCTAGACTGGTTCTCTTTAACACTGGATTCAATAATGAAATGAAAGACTAATCTTAAATGAAGGAAAATGTGTATTTATGTACGCAGGCATGCCTGTATGTACATATGTGTGTATGTATGTATGCATATCCAGGAATCAGCTATTTTTCCTTTGAAATCAAATTATTTACTGCCCAGGTAAAGAAGTCTCTTCTTCAGAAGTGGAGAAATTCTTACACCTGGTTTAGCACAGAAATAATCCTTTGGTTATACAGAATATATATATATATATATATATATATATATATATATATATATATATATATATATATATGCCTTTCAATTCAGACATAAACTGTTCCTGGGAAAATAATTAGAGCTTACCTATTAATCTCATATGAAAGATTGGAATTTATTTCACTTATACCTCAACCTCCTTCTCTCACCCTACTTTCCTTCTAATGTATACTTTCAATATCATTGTAATTCACATTTGGTTAAAGCAGCATTTGGTGTTTTCTTCCCATCTAAGACTCAGTATATACTATGGTTATACTGACAGGTTTACACAGCCTCTCTGCTTTTTCCTGAGTTGTCAGGACTTTTGTATGCTTTATTCCTTGTGTACAAAGTTGTCAAGATTTGTCAAACTCCTCTCAAAATAGATTAAAATAATAATAATAATAAAATATCAGTCCCACTGTGTTCCTCCCTCTGGAACCCTCTGCCTCCTTGCTCCAGCCTAGACTTCTCTCTGGACCCACTCAATGCTCATCCTGGAATTTCAGGAGTCGTCTCTGCTTCCTCCCCACACTGGACCCATTTCCTGAAGGTTGTTTCCCTTTTCTTGATTCACACACCTGTTTGTGGGGAACCTGTACTCCATGCATTGTTGGCAGTAGCGCCAATTTGTCGAAAGCTCCGATGTCTGAAGATGCCTTTACTTCTCCTTCACACTTGATGACTAGTAGAGCTGGGTATAGAGTATTCTAGATAAGAATTTCACTCAGACCCCTGCCCATGCTCCTTCTTTATCCACCAGGGTCATTCTGGGTCATTTCTCCCACCTCTGGACTCTTTTGGAATCTTCTCTTTATTCCCAGAGTTCTGAAATTCTATAACAATGTGTGTGTCTGAAGCCTTTTTAAAAAATAATTTCCTCTTCTGGATAATCAATAGCATCTTTAAGTGGAATCTGATAAAATCTTGTAGTTTCTTTAACTCTCTTGTTTCTTATCCCCCACTTCTCTGTTTCATTTTTTATTAGATAATGAAACTCATAGATTGATCCCCTAATTCTCTCATTCTTTTTTCTCCCATTTCCCATCTCTTTGTATTTTGGTCTATTGTATGAAATATTTTCTCAATTTCTCCGTATCTTAGGTTTTATTTTCAATTTCCACATGCATATGTATAATTGATATATTATATATAAACTTAAACCTATTTGTAGATTACATATAATTCACATATAAACATATTAATATATTACATATATTAATTTTCCAGAACATTTTCCTGTTTCTTAAACGTTTATTTGTATGACATCTGGTTCTAAGTTTATGGATGAAAAGTTTTCTTTGAGGCGTCTTTTCCTCTCTGCTCTGTCACTCTTCGCCTCATGCTCCTTTCATCTCTGTTTACTCTGGTCTCTGGCTGTCATTGAGTGTCCGGCGCTTCTTGGTGCTTCATTCATATTTAAGAGAGAGGCATGAGAAGTCTTTGCAGGCTCTGGATGGAGAGTGGAGCCTACTGACTGGTGGTTTTATTTTGCAGTCATGGAGGATGGATGGGTCTGTTTTACTCGGAATATCCATATACCAGCATCTGTGTGTCTTTTCTCCTATTTCAACCTGATCCTTCAGAAAGAAACCGTCCATATTTTCTGGGGAAGAAAATCTGAATCAGTGGAGCTGATGAAGAAGCAGCCATGGATCTTCATATCTGGGGATGCAAACCTCTGTTAATCTCCAGTTTGGGTACAGTTGGTACAGGTATTGACCTCCTGTTGCCTAGAGAACCATGACCAGTGTCAGTTCCTCCTCTGTGCTGCCTAAGGGGAGAGGATTGCCCCTGACTGTGCATGGATGGGCAGGAATCTGGGGGCACAGACGCTCCTTATAAAGATGGGCTAATTTTCAGGACCCTCTGCACTCTACCTTCAGCAGTAGCTGGTACCTACTTTGCCTGCACCCACTGGGCTTTGAAGCAAGAAACAGCCAGCATCCTAACACCTTTCCCTCCCAACTCTGAGCAGTTACGCTCCAACTCTCTCTGGTGAGCTGTATCTGTTACCATTTGTGACAGATGATATTCTTCAAGGGTGACCACAATAATACCTCTCATTCCACATGCCCTCCCAGAACTTGGTCACTCCCGCATTACTAGATGGACCCTAATTCTCTTCCCTTGAATCTGAACCTATGCATTGTGTCACACTAAGAAAAGGTAGCAGAATGATGCTACATGAATTCCAAGAATGGGTCAAAAAAAGGAGATACAATTTAAGCATTGTTAGCAGAGGAACTCACCTATGGAGCCAGGAGTTTCCAGGTGAGACGTCTGACCATCCTGAGACTGCCATGCTGAGAGGAATCTCAGACAACACGGAAAGACCGCATGTCGGAGGTCCAAAGGAACAGCCCAGCTGAGGTCTCAGCATCCGCCACCACATATGGGATGAGGCAGCCCCCAGCCTTCCGTCAACCCGAGCTTTCAGATTTTCCAGGCTCAGGGTCCTGGCACCATGGAGCAGAGACAAGCCATTGCTTCCTGTTTCCTGCCCAGAGAATCTGGGAGCACAGTCAAACATCTGTGGTTATACATCACTACTTGGGGTAGCTAGTCATGCAGCAACAATAATGGAACAGCATTCATCCATTTCCTTTCCAACGTTTCGTTAACTTTGTCTCCCATCTTCTGGACTTTATACCTTTTTGTATCAGGAGAAGAGGAAAGAGTAAAGGTAAGCGCTTGTGTCCAACCTAGCAATCAATTCATTTCTGTATCCTCAGGTGTATTTCTTATTAATTCAAGTTAGTATATATTTGATGTGTGCACAATTATTTGTGGAAGGAAGAAAGAAAAAAATTGCTCAATTACTCAAAAAAAGAATTCTCAATCCATAACCATCCTCTGTGAAATAATGCAAATTGCATTTTTAAAATATCAATAAATAGTTTATTGAGGTTGAACCCCTCCCCCCCCAATTAGTAAAGCCTTTTGGGAGACTGGAAGCATCCACACCTCTGAACTTTATTAGCTGACCCAGGATGAGTGTAAACATCAGGGAACTGTTCTCTTTAGTCTACCCCGTGAGGTCTTCTTCCACCCCTGGGAAGACAGCACACGGGGCTTAATCCAGACACCTGGCCTTGGCTCCACAGCCCCTCAATGGATGAGGACAGCCACTGACTGACGCGGCTGAGCTGTCTGTGCTATTCGTGAGGGCCAACAGCGGGGAACAGAGTGGAGAGTGTTTGCTGTTCCGTGCTCTGTTTCACAGAGTGTACACACGCATGACCTTACACCTAGGTATTAACTTACACGCTGGGAGAATGCTGTCCAGGTTAAATTATGTCAAGTGTGTGATTCAAGTAATACATTAACAGGGATTTACACCCTCTCCTAAAACACATGCCACAGCAGCATCTTTTCTCTGTATCGTAACGTTTCATGCCTGGACTACATTTAATAAAATAGAAAAAAATAACACATATATGATAATACTAAATAAAGGTGAACAGATATGTGTACAAAACAGGATAGGCATCTTTACAAAGAAATTTTATATAGCATTTTAATTAAATTGGCTTCATCTGCTTGTACAAACTATATATGT